>NC_058065.1:1535809-1625809 GCF_020085105.1 Siniperca chuatsi | reverse complement strand
CTTCCCGCACACCGTGCACACGTACGGGCGCTCCCCGGTGTGCCGCCGCACGTGCACGTTGAGGCCGGCGAGCGCGGTGAAGTCTTTGGGGCAGTAGGGGCAGCGGTAGGGCCGCTCCCCGGTGTGCGTCCTCAGGTGGCCCTCCAACCCGTCCCGGGTCTTGAAGCGCTTGCCGCACTGCGGACACAGGAAGCGGCTCTCGGCGGTGTGGCTCGCCCGGTGGGAGTGGAGGCCGGTCAGAGAGCCGTACGTCTTGCTGCACTGGTCGCACTGGTACGAGCGGAAAGTGTGCGTGCGCTGGTGGATCCGAAGCTGCGTCACTCCTGGAGAGCAGGGAGCAGCGCCACACTTCATTATTACACTTACTCGCTCGTTCTGGAGCTTTCTACCGCATCACACGGTCCTCCACAACACACAGACTCAACGCACATCTCAGGTACTGGTACTTTACTGGAGTATTTAATTTTCTGCTACTTTAGACTTCTACAGATAAACAAACAGCTGGAATCAGGTCGCCGCAACATCAAACTGCAGCTCACCTGTTGAAGCTTCAATACATAACAATATAACTGACGGAGGCCATTTTGTAGTATAGCGAGTACTTTTACCTGAGTACAGTTCTGAATGGTTTTACTGGTAATGGAGTATTTTTGCTACTTGTAAAAGCTGAGAGAAGACAGATGTGATGTCATACATCCTGCAGGTGCGTCCAGGTGTTACACTGAGATTTAAAGGTGAGAAACTTTCAGCGGACGAATGTGACGACTCTAATTCTAACCTTCCCTTTACAGAAGGAGCGAGCGAGCGAGCGGTTACGTGTTATTTCCGCCGCCCCGTGGCGAGCTGTACCTGGGTGGGTTACCTGAGAAGCTCTGGTCGCAGAAGCGGCAGTTGTAGCAGGGCTCGGCTCCCTCCACCGAGTGGGTCTGCAGGTGTCGCAGCAGCTGCGTCTGAGAGCTGAACGTCTGGTCGCACACCGTGCAGGTGAGGTCCGGCAGCCGGTGCTGCAGCCGGTGGGCGTCTCTCTCCTTGGCCGACTCAAACACCTTTTCACACCGGCTGCAGGTGAACCCTCCCTTGTCCAGGTGGGTCTGCTTGTGATTGGTCAGACTGGACAGGTGGTGGAACTCCTTGTCGCACTGGCCGCACTGGTAGACGGGGCGGGCCCGGTGGCTGCGCTGGTGCGACAGGAGCTCGGCTTTGGTTTTGAACGTGGCGTTGCACTGGAAACAGGAGTGGGTCCTGGGGGGGCGGGGCTCCGGGAGGCGGGGCTCCGGGGGGCGGGGCTCTTCCTCGGGACCAACGGGTTGACTCAGCAGGTTCACAGCTCCAGGCGCCGTTAGAGCCGCCCCGCAGGACTTACTGGTGCGCAGGTGACGGATCACCTGTAGGCAGCAGGGACGGAAGAAGCACTTTAAGGTTGCAGCTGGTGAAGGTGGCGCTCGTTTTAACGAGCTCCACCTATAATAAGGAATCATCTTTTATTGGGTGATTAGATTTTAATCGATTGATTATGTGTTAATCTAAATCTGCAAAATAACTAAAAGGTATCAGGTAAACGCAGTAAAAGGCATTAAAATGGAATAAACGGATAAAACGGACAGCGCAGGACTCGTACTCAGGTACGTTCCTCCGCAGGTGCGCAGCCGAGAGGCAGACACACTGACCTGAGAACGGTAGATGAAACATTTTCCACACCGAGGACACTTGTGAGCCACCCGCTGAGAATTATGGGAAATGCTGTACAGAGCATTAGCTGTGACCTCAGAGCAGGACGGATCCGATTGGTCGACTGTGGAAACAGGTGAGAAGGCAGTCAGTGCGTTTGTTCAGTTCATGTGTGTGTGTGTGTGTGTGTGTGTGTGTCTTACCTGTGTCTTCTGATTGGTCTGCGAAGTTTCCAGGTGAGTCCTTCAACCTGACAGGAACAAGGCGGTTATTCTCACAGTCACGGCTGAAATGTGGACAACAGGAGTCGGAAAGCGTCTCACCTGTCCACTTCCAGAATCACAGGTGCGACAGCACAGTCGTCCCCGCCCTCCGCCGAGCGCTCGCTGGACGCCTCGTGCTCCACCGGCGACATGGTCTGACCAATCACAGTCTCCTCTACCTCCTCCTGTTCGTCCTCCGTCATCACCACCACCTCCACCTTTACCAGCTCCACGTCCAGCTGGATGGGACTAACCGCGTCAGGGAGAGGATCCGATTGGACCTCTGTGTCGGTGGAAGGAGGGTCAGGATTGGTCAGTTTGGTGACGAAGGGGTGGGACCAGGCCGCGAGGAGGATCTTCTCCGTGTCACGACCCACTGAGGGGAAAAAAAACCAGTTTGACAATCGTGAATAAACACAGTTAGATTGTAAACACTTATCTGGTCGAGCGTTTCGTGATTTTGCACCCGTGGTGGTTGCTCGTCCCAGCAGACAGCTCCGATTGGTCAGTAGCTCCCTCAGCTCCTCACTGTCGGCCTCCTGCAGACAGTCCTCCAGACCACCGGGGGCAGCATCGAGCCAGGAAGCAGCCTGAGAGACACAAAGTCAAAATGTTTCCTTCACGTTCCCCTCAGAGTACTAACGCAGTCAAATCCGAGAACAGACATCAAACGCATTTTTAGAGTCAGTGTCACTTTCTGAGGACGTTATCTCTGATGTCCGTCGCGACTAAACGTCCATAAACCCGTTTAGAAATCGTAGAAAACAGTCGCTCCTAACTGCAGAACCTGCCTGAGAATCCTGCTGTTTTTAGCTTCCCTTCCCTTCAGCTGTCTGTGCTGCTAACAGCTGATTCTGCTGCTTTAACGGGGACAGTTTGAGGCTAAAAAACGTCTCCACGGCAACATTATACTTCCTGTTAAAACCCCCGATCTAGCGCCAACATCAGGTCGACACGTTAACGTGTCCGACACTTTGGTTTCTGACCAAACACCTGCAGAGCTGCTGGCGCTCCCATCAGTGTTCACTGCTAATTAGCTAATGTTAGCATGCTAACACGCTCAACACTACACCTGCTAAACATCAGCACATTTTACACTCCACCCGACGTGTTTGCACTTATATTCTACAGTTTCCACGTGCTGACTCTGTGTGCACGCGGGGAAGGATTCACTGAGAACCTGTTTGAAGTCGGGCACGGGGAACAGCTGCTCGATCCGGGACAGGAAGTCCGACATGAGGGACTGGAGCGCCGAGTCAAAACTGTGGTCGAACACCTCCTGAAACAGACGAGAAGACACAGCCCGTCAGAGAGAGGAAGAGGGCCGTCGCGGCCGGACAGTGCTGTCGTTGCAGCGCCGACCTGCAGGAGGCGCTGTCTGTCCGCCGGACTCTGCGTCAGTCTATCGGTCAGAGTCAACAGAGCAGAACGGCCTTCGTCGACCTCTTCGTCCGGCTGCTGAGGAAACACACACCAAAGCAATCTGTTACTCTCTTCATCAACAGATTCCCAATTTAATGTTTCTTCCCATAAAAAGGTCAGAAAAAAGTGAAATGAGCTCATTCTAGTTTCGCCTTGTGACACGCCTCACCGTTGCCTCGGAGACGGAGTGGATTTTGTCCAGGTGGGCGTGGACGGCCTGTGGATCCGGGTCACAGAGGGTCACCTGAAGCGAGAACAGAGTCAAGACGGCACGCTATGCGCTGCTTACGCTAAACACGCCGAGCTTTATGCCGCTGGGAGGATTTTGTCGAGGTGAACACAAACCAAACCGTCGACAGTTCGTCTCATTACATTTCAGCCACAGAGCAACAACACTGACTGAGTCTCCGCTGCACAGCAAAGATCTCAAACCGGTTTCTCCAGTTCAAACAGAAATGACGTGTCAGTAACAACAGTCCGGTGTCGGTTATATTTGTCTGTTATTTCATCTTCTCGTGCAAGAAAACGCCTTTTTTCTGGACAGGAAACAGAGCTGCAACTAGAGGAAACAGGTTCAAAATCGTTTTTATGAAGCAGCGGACAGAATATTTCCCCTTCAGCAGGAAGTGTTGTTAAACTTTACCAGGTATCTATTTCTTTAGAAAAATGGATGACGGGTGTTGACACGTGGCGCTGCGATTGGTGAAATACAAAACTGATGTTTTAACCGTCAATGATGCTGCGAAACTGGCTCGACGGCTTCACTCACACAGGCCTCTGAGCATGCTCAGTAGGGCTGCAGTTAAATCGAAATATTATCGAAATCGCAGAAGCCGCAATAGTTTGATGAAGGTAAAAAGTGTGATTATAAACAACATTTCAGTCCGAGAGACTTCGCCAGGCATTAAGCACTTTCATCTCTTACTTTAAAGTTACGTGTATCACATATTCATAACAGTCATGAAACGTAGCTTATTTAAAAAGAAAGTAATTCCCACGTACAGCCTTACTTTTAATATTAGGACATTACTGTTATATCAATCAGGAGTTGCACTGTTCCAGTTAAACTTTACTTAATATATCGGAGAAAAGGCGTTTACATATCGTCTACCAGTGTGTTAACACCGTGGTCAAGCCAATCACATGCTAATCAGGTACTTAACAGTGATGAGGAGGTGCAGCCAGAAAACAATAGGCCTGATTACTGATTACTGGGCCATCTTGGAAACTATTAGGTCAGTTTCAGGTGAAACTAGCTAATCAACAGATACTCAGGTAGACTCCTTCCTGAGGGCGGGCTTAAGCAACACAGAGTAGCTTAAATTTCTGAGTTCTCAGACCGTTTTCACAACTGAGAATGACTTCCGGATGGGAGCCAAACGTCTTGATTCTGAAAACAGTGTCCAGGCGACTACGACTGAAACCTCCTGGACGAGATGAGGACTACACCGTCTTTACTTAATATAATAATAATAATAATAATAGCGTTATTTCAGTGTAGATTTGTTCTATTTCCTACTTGGTGCTCGCCAGTTTCCCTCCAGGATAAATAAAGTTCAGGCTTATTTTGTACTTACGTATAGTTAGTCAGACGCTCACCTTGGCTCTCAGCGCCAGCAGCAGCAGACTCCTCTGCCTGTCAGTCAGCAGCTGAGGACAGCCTCGGTCACCAGGGAAACAAAGTCCTCCAACATCCCATAATGCTTCACGCTTTGCTGCCGAGTGACCCGCCACATCGCTGCCGTCAGCAGGCGGAGAGGAGGGAGGAGGAGGCGCAGGGAGGCGAGGGGAGCGGAGGCTGGGGAGGAGGAGGAGGCAAAGCACGGGGTGTTATTAATAACATCAACAATGGCTGGATCCCATTTAGCTGCTTCGGTCTCAGGCTCCTGCTATTGTTCGCGCTGTCACGCTTTACTGGGACGCCTGAGTACAACAGAGTCACTGTTAATGTAATTACGCAACACCTGTGCTGTGACAAGTCACAACGTCTGCTGGGGAAAAGGCCTTTCGTCATCATAAACATGTGCCGGGACGGTCTAAATGTCATTCAGAGACAAATCCATTCAACTTTATTTCCACATATATCCAAACACACGTTTCAGTAATATTTCTATTAGTTTAACAGGCCTTTCGACTTGTCTTAGCAGGTAAAGTGTGACTACAGATAATAATGGCTCAGTGAGGTGTGTCACTTCTACCACACCTTAATGGCAAGCACACATTATTAATCTTAGTAGCTACACTAACTTAGTAGTAGTTAATCAGACTAACTACTACTACTATTAATAAGGTGGTTTGTGACTAAAAACGGCATTTTAATAAATAAAACTGTTACTTCTTCCGACCTAGCCACAGGAGTCAAAGTTTGACCATTTAAGCCTGGAGTTTGGCTCGTTTCCATCCCCAGCCATACTCCATAAACAAATCTCAGAATTTAAGGTTTCGTTGCTTATTAGCGACGTAGAAACACTCAATAAAACTGGATTTATGATATTTTTTTAATTAAGTACAAACCGGTCTTCGATTCGGTATAATTTACAACACAGGATGTCATTTTTACAATCCCATGTTAGCCATAGCTTCAATCGTTAACTTACTAGTTATCACGTTACCGTTTTAAGATTTGGGTATTGATGAATTAATGCATATAATTATATAAAGACGATGTGTGGCTTAACTGTCACAGAAGAGCCACAGTAACGCTAGCTAGCTAACCTAGCTACTTGGCTAAAACGACCAAACATTAAGTTAAATTCTGCATATTATGCAAGTTCATATTATGAATCCTGTGTCTGACCGTTTTAAATTGCTTTTCTTAACTACAATAATCGCCGCTTGGTATGCTGCACACATGCCGAATTAAACTGTAACTACAACCGACTCATAATAGCTACTACGATGTTTTCAATTAAATATTTACCTTTTCCGTAAGCTAAAGTATATTAAAAATTATGTTTTTTGCATGGAGTTTGGGTGGTATCGGTCCAACGAACAACCACACAAGTTGGGTTAGCGGGCTAACGTTTGCTAATTAGGCAGCCCCACAAATTAGATACTAGTCCTGATTAAAATACACTAAACTGATCGATACAAACACCAGCACATACCCATTGTGCTTGTACAGCCGCACACGTCTTGTTCACTTTTCAGCGCTGCACTAAAATCAGGCTAGCTGGGTGTGCTAACAGCTAGCTAGTGTTTACAGTCCAGCTAACGGCTGCTCCGCGTTCACACCGGACGTTAAAAAAACTGCACACCAAACGCTTCCGGTTGCGCGTGCAGGTGAGCGAGGTTTATTTCAGCCTCTCGTGCAGGTAAGGGGGCTTAATCTGCTTAGTCTGCGGGCTTAATTGGTTTACTTAAGACGCTCCCGTCAGCTGTTACAACAAACTTTATTGGCATGACAACATTTCAACAAAGTTTTTTATTATTATAACTTTATTAACAAAAGTCATCAAGTCATTACATAAGTAAGCTGTCATTTGAGCCTGATTAATGAGGCTGGTATCAATATCTTAGAATGCAACGATTTATCAGCTGACATTTATTTTTATAAACACATAATATTTTTTATAATGTTCCCTGAAATTAGTTTTTATTCGTGCAAGAAAACGCCTTTTTCTGGACAGGAAACAGAGCTGCAACTAGAGGAAACAGGTTCAAAATCGTTTTTATGAAGCAGCGGACAGAATATTTCCCCTTCAGCAGGAAGTGTTGTTAAACTTTACCAGGTATCTATTTCTTTAGAAAAATGGATGACGGGTGTTGACACGTGGCGCTGCGATTGGTGAAATGCAAAACTGATGTTTTAACCGTCAATGATGCTGCGAAACTGGCTCGACGGCTTCACTCACACAGGCCTCTGAGCATGCTCAGTAGGGCTGCAGTTAAATCGAAATATTATCGAAATCGCAGAAGCCGCAATAGTTTGATGAAGGTAAAACGTGTGATTATAAACAACATTTCAGTCCGAGAGACTTCGCCAGGCATTAAGCACTTTCATCTCTTACTTTAAAGTTACGTGTATCACATATTCATAACAGTCATGAAACGTAGCTTATTTAAAAAGAAAGTAATTCCCACGTACAGCCTTACTTTTAATATTAGGACATTACTGTTATATCAATCAGGAGTTGCACTGTTCCAGTTAAACTTTACTTAATATATCGGAGAAAAGGCGTTTACCGTATCGTCTACCAGTGTGTTAACACCGTGGTCAAGCCAATCACATGCTAATCAGGTACTTAACAGTGATGAGGGAGGTGCAGCCAGAAAACAATAGGCCTGATTACTGATTACTGGGCCATCTTGGAAACTATTAGGTCAGTTTCAGGTGAAACTAGCTAATCAACAGATACTCAGGTAGACTCCTTCCTGAGGGCGGGGCTTAAGCAACACAGAGTAGCTTAAATTTCTGAGTTCTCAGACCGTTTTCACAACTGAGAATGACTTCCGGATGGGAGCCGAAACGTCTTGATTCTGAAAACAGTGTCCAGACGACTACGACTGAAACCTCCTGGACGAATGAGGGACTACACCGTCTTTACTTAATATAATAATAATAATAATAATAGCGTTATTTCAGTGTAGATTTGTTCTATTTCCTACTTGGTGCTCGCCAGTTTCCCTCAGGATAAATAAAGTTCAGGCTTATTTTGTACTTCGTATAGTTAGTCAGACGCTCACCTTGGCTCTCAGCGCCAGCAGCAGCAGACTCCTCTGCCTGTCAGTCAGCAGCTGTGGGACAGCCTCGGTCACCAGGGAAACAAAGTCCTCCAACATCCCATAATGCTTCACGCTTTGCTGCCGAGTGACCCGCCACATCGCTGCCGTCAGCAGGCGGAGAGGAGGGAGGAGGAGGCGCAGGGAGGCGAGGGGGGGAGCGGAGGCTGGGGAGGGAGGAGGAGGCAAAGCACGGGTGTTATTAATAACATCAACAATGGCTGGATCCCATTTAGCTGCTTCGGTCTCAGGCTCCTGCTATTGTTCGCGCTGTCACGCTTTACTGGGACGCCTGAGTACAACAGAGTCACTGTTAATGTAATTCGCAACACCTGTGCTGTGACAAGTCACAACGTCTGCTGGGGAAAAGGCCTTTCGTCATCATAAACATGTGCCGGGACGGTCTAAATGTCATTCAGAGACAAATCCATTCAACTTTATTTCCACATATATCCAAACACACGTTTCAGTAATATTTCTATTAGTTTAACAGGCCTTTCGACTTGTCTTAGCAGGTAAAGTGTGACTACAGATAATAATGGCTCAGTGAGGTGTGTCACTTCTACCACACCTTAATGGCAAGCACACATTATTAATCTTAGTAGCTACACTAACTTAGTAGTAGTTAATCAGACTAACTACTACTACTATTAATAAGGTGGTTTGTGACTAAAAACGGCATTTTAATAAATAAAACTGTTACTTCTTCCGACCTAGCCACAGGAGTCAAAGTTTGACCATTTAAGCATGGAGTTTGGCTCGTTTCCATCCCCAGCCATACTCCATAAACAAATCTCAGAATTTAAGGTTTCGTTGCTTATTAGCGACGTAGAAACACTCAATAAAACTGGATTTATGATATTTTTTTAATTAAGTACAAACCGGTCTTCGATTCGGTATAATTTACAACACAGGATGTCATTTTTACAATCCCATGTTAGCCATAGCTTCAATCGTTAACTTACTAGTTATCACGTTACCGTTTTAAGATTTGGGTATTGATGAATTAATGCATATAATTATATAAAGACGATGTGTGGCTTAACTGTCACAGAAGAGCCACAGTAACGCTAGCTAGCTAACCTAGCTACTTGGCTAAAACGACCAAACATTAAGTTAAATTCTGCATATTATGCAAGTTCATATTATGAATCCTGTGTCTGACCGTTTTAAATTGCTTTTCTTAACTACAATAATCGCCGCTTGGTATGCTGCACACATGCCGAATTAAACTGTAACTACAACCGACTCATAATAGCTACTACGATGTTTTCAATTAAATATTTACCTTTTCCGTAAGCTAAAGTATATTAAAAATTATGTTTTTGCATGGAGTTTGGGTGGTATCGGTCCAACGAACAACCACACAAGTTGGGTTAGCGGGCTAACGTTTGCTAATTAGGCAGCCCCACAAATTAGATACTAGTCCTGATTAAAATACACTAAACTGATCGATACAAACACCAGCACATACCCATTGTGCTTGTACAGCCGCACACGTCTTGTTCACTTTTCAGCGCTGCACTAAAATCAGGCTAGCTGGGTGTGCTAACAGCTAGCTAGTGTTTACAGTCCAGCTAACGGCTGCTCCGCGTTCACACCGGACGTTAAAAAAACTGCACACCAAACGCTTCCGGTTGCGCGTGCAGGTGAGCGAGGTTTATTTCAGCCTCTCGTGCAGGTAAGGGGCTTAATCTGCTTAGTCTGCGGGCTTAATTGGTTTACTTAAGACGCTCCCGTCAGCTGTTACAACAAACTTTATTGGCATGACAACATTTCAACAAAGTTTTTTTATTATTATAACTTTATTAACAAAAGTCATCAAGTCATTACATAAGTAAGCTGTCATTTGAGCCTGATTAATGAGGCTGGTATCAATATCTTAGAATGCAACGATTTATCAGCTGACATTTATTTTTATAAACACATAATATTTTTTTATAATGTTCCCTGAAATTAGTTTTTATTTATTTTTACAGTGTAAAAATAAACTTGTCATTGTTCGCTGGCGGACAGACTGTTTCTAAAGTACCGATATATTATCAATAAGCTAATATCGGCTGATGTATTGGCCTGGCTGAAATATCAGTCAGGCTCTATGTTAAACAAGACGCATCAGGAGCAGAAAACATCCAAATCAGGTCTGTTGAGAACAAGGTAGGAGGGTTTATACTTCTTTTTCAAAGAAATTTAAGATGCAGATTATTGATCCTGCACAGCATAAAGGAAGAACAAGATCAGATGCATGATAACCTTACAAAAACTACAAGATGAAGCATCAAAAATAAATATTACACACCATAAACAATAACTACACAGTGTAAGAGACACAAAATAGAGAAGATATATTGACTGAGTAATGTTAATAAATATACTTAGTGTTCAGTTTGGATGATAAAACAAATTTGAGTGCAGGTGAAACGGCTCGCTCCTGCCTCACCTCTCACCTGGCGTGACACAGATACAGTAAGCCAGGTGTAATCCCCCTCCTTCCTCCCGCGGTCCAGTAAATGGATTAACAGGGCGAGCGTGAGAGCGGCACAGAAAGCAAGAGAGAAACAGCAAGAAAGAAACAAGAAAAATCATCAAGGAGGAGGAGGACCGAAGAAGTGGCCGCATGGGGGGAAAACTGGACGCCATTTTGGAGGACGGGCTTTATTTTTGATCCGTATGGATCAGAGCGGGCCGAGAGAGATCGACAGTCAAGACTGGATTTGTGGATCTTTTGCTCAGATAATCCATCCATCTGTCCTCCTCTCAAAACTGTTTAGCTGCCAACTGCTAACTGCTAACTGAACCGCTGCTAACTTAGCTTAAACTAAGCATTGATACAATGTAGCCCATTGCTAATTTAATTATCTATTTTAGCCTGTGACTCTATAACTGCTGTCTATAACTTCTAAACAGCCAACAGCCAAAGTCTAGCTGTAAACTTATCTTGACTGTTACTTAACCTAGCCTGGTTTTTGTTAATGTTAGCATAGATGTCATTTTGCCTAGCTTTTATTTAGCCTGGTTGTAAATTACCCTTGATGAAAGCTAGCTTGGCTGTACTTTAGTTTTGTTGATGAGCTGCCACTTAGCTTGGTTATAATCCAGCTGGCTACAATTTAGCCTAGCTCCAAAATAGCCTGGCTCTAGCTTTATCTAGTTGTTAAGTTAGCTTGGCTGTAACAAAGCCGTAATTTAGCCTAAATAAAATCTTAGCCTTATTGTGACTCAGCCTTGTTATAATCTAGCCGGCTATATTTTGTTATAATTCTTATAGCCTAGCTCTAACGAAGCCTGGCTGTAATTTAGCCTAGCTCTAATTCAGCTGTAACTTAAAAACTTAGCCTGACTGTTACTTAACCTAGCCTGGTTTTCGTTAACATTAGCATAGATGTCATTTTGCCTAGCCTGGTTGTAAATTACCCTTGATGAAATCTAGCTTGGCTGTACTTTAGTTTTGTTGATGAGCTGCCACTTAGCTTGGTTATAATCTACCTGGCTACAATTTAGCCTAGCTCCAAAATAGCCTGGCTCTAGCTTTGTCTAGCCGTTAGCTTGGCTGTAACAAAGCCGTAATTTAGCCTAAATAAAATCTTAGCCTTGTTGTGACTCAGCCTTGTTATAATCTAGCCGGCTATATTTTGTTATAATTGTTGTAGCCTAGCTCTAATTCACCTGTAACTTAAAAACTTAGCCTGACTATTATTTAACCTAGCCTGGTTTTTGTTAACGTTAGCATAGATGTCATTTTGCCTAGCTGTTATTTAGCCTGGTTGTAAATTACCCTTGATGAAAGCTAGCTTGGCTGTACTTTAGTTTTGTTGATGAGCCGCCACTTTGCTTGGTTATAATCTACCTGGCTACAATTTAGCCTAGCTCCAAAATAGCCCGGCTCTAGCTTTATCTAGCCGTTAAGTTAGCCTGGCTGTAACAAAGCCGTAATTTAGCCTAAATAAAATCTTAGCCTTGTTATAATCTAGCCGGCTATATTTTGTTATAATTGTTGTAGCCTAGCTCTAATTCACCTGTAACTTAAAAACTTAGCCTTGATGACTCAGCGTGTTTGTAATTAGCTGGTTGTAACTTTGGCTAGCTCTAACATAGATATTAGTATGAATTGTATGTATTGAAACATAGCCTGGTTATAATATTTTGTGGTTGTAATTTAGCCATTTTTTAAGGGAGCCTAGCTTAATTTAGCCAGGTTGTATCTTACCAGAAGCCAAAGTATAATTCAGCCTGTTTGAACCATAGTCTGGTTGCAATTTATCAAAGTTGTAACTTAGCATAAAGTGTTTTTGTTATTGAAGTATAATTAGCTGTAGCTGTTAGCTCCACAAACATAAACATACATATATTCGCAATGGATCCAGACAGAGAAGAATCTGAAGTGTTTTTGGACACAGAAGACCCAAGCCCTCTGAGAGCAGAGGAGGAAGAGGAGGAGGAGGATGAGGATGAGGAGGAAGATGCTAGGATCTTCAACGCCTGGATGCAGCGGTACAGAGGGGGGGAACGGCAGGGGAAAATCGGAGAAGAGGAGGAGGAGGAGGAGGAGGAAGGGGAGTCAGAGGGGGGAAGAGCTGAAAGCAGAAGCAGCGTAGAGACACCGGTCCGAATGAAGGTCAACCGCCGGGCGTCGCTGCCGTGTCCGGTAAGAAACGACTTGTATGGCCGAAAAGTCCTGTGCATTGACGATGTAGCACGTCCATTAAAGTTCGGTAATCTTGAACCACAGACCTTGGCCAACGTGAGGGCATCAGTATTTGTTTGCCTTCTCAGATACACTGAAGCTTTCAAAAAAAGTCCCGGTTCGTAGTCAGAACCATGACTCGGATGTTGCATTTGGATGAGAATTCCTTAAAATCCTCAAGAATGAGCTCGAAACTAATTACGCTGACTCCCGTATGACCTAAACATGGACTTAGCGTTGGGAAATCTTCTAATTCACCATTGCGACTGTCAGTACTAATGCCACATGCACAGCTTCGTGCACTACTAGTGCCCCCTTATGGCCCTCGGACCGGTTTGCTGATGGTTGACGAATACGTTGGCTTTTCAAACTAATGGTGTAGAGAGGCAGCACCGCCAGGTTTGAGGTACTCTGCTGGAAAACAGTGAATTGTTCCCTCCGAGTGGGGGCAACTGGTCTGGATGCTCTACAGTGGCTCTACAGAGCACCCAGACCAGTCTGATCAGTTCACTGCAGCTTATTTAACCAGCTAGCTGAGTCTTCGGAGACACCCCGAGGCGGTTCAAAATGTCTTGTTAGCTGCTGTCTTGACTTCAGAGCCTCTCAGGATCCGCTTTTAGCTGCATTAGCAACAAGCGCACTGCTGTAAGGAGGGCAGCTCGGCTGGCTCGAAGCACTTTGGTCCTTCTGGGTGTCCAAGAGAAGCGTGGCAGCTCTGGGCCGCTAATGAGGGTTTTAGACTTGCGTTGACGGGATCAGCGGGTCGTCCGGTTCTTAAAAACGATTTATCAAACCTACTGATTAGTTACGAGCACGTGCCAGAACTCGGAGGAAGGATGCAGGCAAACGTTTAACGAGAGAATAATAAGAAAAGTCTAAAATGTGAGAGCTCAGAAGACTGAATGAACTGATTCTTCTGGGGTTGGACTTAAAAATGGAGGTGGTGACCAGTTAAACCAGTTGATCCCTCTCTCTGTCCAGGCTACTCTGTCGGCCATGCAGCTGTCTTGTCTCCACTCGTCCACCCGGGCTCCGGTGACGGCAAGGGTTCTGCTGCATCGCCCCTCCTCCCGACGCCACCTGCCATCCCCTCAGGAGGCCACTGCCCCCGCCCCCGAGCGAAGACCCTCCCTCATACCCACAATCCCCGAGGCCACAGCGCCCGAGAGGCGGGGCCAGTTCAGGAGACGCAACGTCATGTCATTGGTGGGTAAAAAGACCGATGTTTATCCGATGAGTATTTGGATTCATAAATGAGTGCTTTACAGACGTTTAAACTTTAAAGGGATAGTTCAAAATTTTGGTGAATACGCTCTCATGTCTAAAGGCCGCCACACGTGGTCATGACCGCCCTGCGCTGGCTGTTGCTTTCCTATTGGGAGAGCGACATTTCCACCGAGCGTTGCGCTCAAACGTCACATTATTTCAGCTTTGACCTTTCAAAGTGCAACCAATGAGATGCGACATAGCCAGAAGCGGCACACAGAAGCAGGGGAGGTGGAGAGTGACGGAAGAAAAACTGCCGTGACAAGGGGGACAGGGGATGAGGGGGGATGGGGATGAGGGGGGAGAGGGGGGATGAGGGGGGAAGGGGGAAGGGGGACGAGGGGCGAGGAGGACGAGGGGATGAGGGGGGACGAGGGGGACGAGGGGGACGAGGGGGATGAGGGGGGAGGAGGGGACGAGGGGATGAGGGGGGATGAGGGGGATGAGGGGATGAGGGGATGAGGGGGGATGAGGGGGGACGCCATCCCCCTTGTTAACCTGTCAATACATTTAAAAACACACCACGATCTCGCCAGGAACAGTAACGCGTGGCGAAATGTCAGCAGTCAGATGGGGCTACTGCGTTTGTGAATAGGCGTAAAGTTTCCGAACTTAGCTGAATCCAATGCTAAAGTTAGCTTAGCGCACTTTTTGATGATGCGCTACTTGCGCTGCGCCATGCTCTGTGCCTTACCTCGCAGTGAGAGAAGAGCAGATTTCTTAAGTATAAAGCCAAGGCCAGTTAGCTTAGCATAAAGACTGGAAACGGCTCGTTATGCTAAGCTAAGCTAACCAGCTGATGGCTCCAGCCGCATATTTATCATACGGGCTCGGGAGTGGTCTCGATCTTCTCATCTAACTCTCAGCAAGAAAGCTCATAAGCATATTTTCCAAACTGTCTGTTACTTTAAGAGAAATCGGACAGTTTAATAAAAGAAAGTGTGAACATGTTGCTGATAACGACACGGAGAAGGCAGCAGTAACAAGCTTTTAAGCTTTTACAGAAGTCAGAGAACAACATTAGCTTAGCAACATTAGCATTAACTTTTGTTGACTGTGAAGTCTTTGTGTTGCAGAGCGACGCGTACAGTGTGTGTCTGATCTGTCATAACGACTTGAATCGAGGAACCGGCGGCACCAGAGAGCTGCAGTGCACACACACCTTCCACAAAGAGGTAGCGCGCACACACACACACACACACACACACACACACACACTCAGCGATACTAGAAGTTCACGTGGAAAAGGCAAACG
Organism: Siniperca chuatsi; assembly: GCF_020085105.1. Classification (NCBI taxonomy): domain Eukaryota; kingdom Metazoa; phylum Chordata; class Actinopteri; order Centrarchiformes; family Sinipercidae; genus Siniperca; species Siniperca chuatsi. The sequence continues at coordinate 1,610,529 of NC_058065.1, read as the reverse complement.
GTAACTGGCGTTGCTTCTGCGTCTCTGCAGTGTATAGAGGAGTGGTTGTGGAGGAAGCAGTCCTGTCCTACCTGTCATGTCCAGGTGTCCGGGCCTCAGCCCGTCTACTGGAGCTCCACCAGGGTCAAAATCCCCTAAAACCACCACGGAGGGAGAGTGACATCATCAAACCCGCCCGAAATCTAAAGCTTTTGGACTGCGACGTCACTAAAATCCCCTAAAACGCCGCCAGCAAGAAGACAGTGACACCAGGGTCCTCGTAGGAAGAGGACTGTGACATCATCGAGATGCTTTATTGGTTTTATAGCTCTAATGTCCAGTTCTCTTTCCCACTTCAGCTTCATGTAGTCTGTTGAGTCCTTCCCCAACAATGTTCTCAGGTCCGGGTCCACAATAATCCGTCCGGTGGAGCCGTGTGCTTTCGGACGTGGACTGGAGGTCCCCTAACTCCCCACCCGTCACTGAAGAAGACTGCGATGCGTCTACATCTTAAATCCTGGGAAGCCGTTTGATCTCTAACCAACCGGCGAGCCTGATATTGATCAATCAGGTTTTAATCCCTCAGGCCTGGACCCTCCCCCCGTCCCCCGTCCCCCCTCTGCAACTAAAATACATTGAAACTTTGAGACAGAAGACCACGAGACCTCGAACGCCTCCTGAAACCAGCGGGAGAGGAAGTTTCTAATGAGAATGAAAAGGGACTTTACAGTTTATTGATGAAAATGTAAATGTAGAGATGTGTGTGTGTGTGTGTGTGTGTGTGTGTGTGTGTGTGTGTGCGGTAACAAGAGAAGTGGTTAGCAGTATTTTACAAAACTGACATTAAAAATAAAACAATTTTAGCAGTGTTGTTGGGATTGAATGATGAATAAAGTTTGATTGCACGTGCGAGGGAGAAAGTATTCTAATTCTTGAGGAAACTGCATTCAAAATGTTAGTAAGTTGTGAACAAACACTCGCAGTGAAATGATCAGAAGTAGCTTCGATAACAGAACTACAATGTTTAGAGAGAAGCAGAAGAGATGGAGCAGAGTAGAAAACAAGGAAGTACAAAACATGTTTTTTACACTATTGCAGGACTGAGAAGCTGAGGAATCGCTAAAAACACAGATACCTGGTGAAGATGTAGTCAAGGTAATGATCTCAGCTACTCAGAAGAAGAGACTGCGGGAGAAACATGGCGATATTTTGGTTTTATATTTGTATATTAAGGAATAAGACAGTTTTCCTCCCTGGTGTCGATGTGGAGGAAACAGCGCCCCCTTTGCTCGCGCTGTGGCCAGAGGCGGTACTGCAGGCGGAAGTGCTGCACCTGTTGAAGGGTCGACGTCACCGCCTGCTAACACCTGAAGCCAGGAGCAGCTGCTGGAGGCTCGGCCAGCCTTTCGTCCAAAGCCAGGCGGGAAGAAAGCGACTTTATGGATAAATTAAAGAAGGTGCTGAGCGGTAAAGATGACGGAAGCGCGGACGGGCCCGGCGTGCTGGAGGTGACGTTACCTGCGCCGGTTACCGGCACCGTTACCGGCGTTGTTAGCTTGTTAGCTGCTGTCTGCCTGCTCTTTTTATTGGAAGAGTTAAAGTGTTAAAAACTGAACTGGGGGCACAAACTTCACCAAGTGTAACTCTTAATGTAATTAAATAGGAAGTAAAAGTCCCGCATTAATAATGTTCCTGCAGTAAAAGTGTGTGAGTGTAATCAGGAAAGTGTGTTTAAAGTATTAAAGTAGTAAAATGTGTTTTATATTCTATCAAAAGATTATTATTCCTCGTGCTGTAATGTAAAAGCAGTTACTGCCACAGTGCCGTTGTGTCCAAACCTCAACGTTATTAACAAAACGTTACAGTTATTAAAGGAAAAGCAGAAACATTGTGTTTGTTCTGATTAACCTGCTCTCTAAGAAGAAGCGCTCGTGTTACTTTACTGCCAACTCCTCTGTGTGTGTGTGTGTGTGTGTGTGTGTGTGTGTGTGTGTTATTCTGATTCAGTCAAGAAGAAAAACTTGTTTCTCAGTGCGGATGTGAACCTGCTCTGTAGCCTGAAGGACTCCCTCTGAATACACCTGTGGACACCTGTGTTATTAGTCCTTCATCTGTTTAGTCAGAAGTAGCTGTTGGTTTAGTGTCGAAGAAATAAAACATTTATTTCATAGTTGATGTTGCTCGAACGTGAAAAACCAACAGGCTTGTGTCTTTAAAGTGAACATAAACATGACGATGATGATGTTGATGTTGATGATGATGATGATGATGATGATGATGATGATGACGCCTCTGCAGAGAGCCAATCAGGCGTCGACCCTGACCTGGGGGACGAGGATGAAGGGCTTCGTGGTCTGCTTCGTTCTGGGCGTTTTCTGCTCCGTCCTGGTGAGTCTGTGGCTCAGTGATGCTCTCGCTGTCTGTTACTATGGTAACAGCCTGTCTGTCTGTCTGTTACTATGGTAACAGCCTGTCTGTCTGTCTGTTACTATGGTAACAGCCTGTCTGTCTGTCTGTTTCTACAGTAGCAACCTGTCCTGTCGGTGTCTTCTGTCTGTTTCTATGGTAACGACCAATCCTGTCTTGTTTTCCTGCATGTATCCATGGTTACAATCTCTCATTTGCTCTCAGTTGTTTCTATGGTAAAAGCCAGTCTTCCTGTCGGTATCCGTAGTAACAGCCTGTCTGTTCTTTCTGTATGTAGCCATAGTAACGCCCGTCTGTCTGTCTGCCTTTCCTGTTGGTTTCTATGGTAACATCTTGTCCTGTTTTTTCCATCTGTATCCATGGTAACAGGTTGTTTGTCGTTGTCTTTCTGTTTCCGGGGTAACATCCCGTCAGTCTGTCTTAGCTGTCTGTGTCCACGGTAACAGCTTGTCTGTGTATCCTAGGTAACAGTCTGTCTTTCTGTCAGTCTTCCTGTCTGTATCCACGGTAACAGCCTGTCTCTCTGTATTCAGGGGAGCTGTACGCTGTGGATCCCAGGTGTTGGTCTTGCTGTGTTTGCTATCCTCTACAGTGTGGGAAACATCTTCGCTCTGGCCAGGTACCAACCAGAACCAACCAGGTCTCACCTGGTCTCACCTGGTCTAATGAGGTCGCACAGAAACACACTCAGCTAGTCCAGATTAAGGTGAACCAGGTTAAACAGGGTCAAAGAGGGTCATTAGTTTATTGTTTGATAATCCTGTTAAAAAGAAACCTCCTGAACTCCCTTATCCTGGCATTAACTGAGGAACTACATTACCCATCATCCCGCGGGTCCGTGTGCAGCTCAGGGTCTTTTGCTTGGTTAAAAAAAGGGAAACATCGCCCTCTAGCGGCGGAAGTCAGTATCACGTGCTTTTTTCCAGGATTGGTTCATCGACTCCCAAACAGACGGGTTTGAGTGTCGGAAATCCCAGCATGCAAAGCTGAAAGAGCGGATTCGAATGTCTGACAGGAACGCAACATCTTGTAACACTGCAAGACTTACATTGTTAATCTGAAGTTTTTATATTTTGAATGTGATTTCAGCACCATGTTCCTGATTGGTCCGTGTAGGCAGCTTATGACCATGTGCGCTAAAGAGAGAGCGTTAGCCACCGTCGTCATGATGGTGAGAACAAACACACACACACGTAATGGAGTAAAGAAGTGCGAGGAGTGCTGCATATGTAATACTTACTTAAACATGTCCATTAATCAGTGGAAGAAGTGTCCACATCCTTTCCTTCAGTAAAAGTACTAATACCACACTGTGAAAATACTCCACCACAAGCTCAGAGACGATGCGTTTTCCAGCTGGTCCGAGGATAAAGAGTTTATTCAGCTTCAGGAGGAGGAGAGGTTTCTCAACACGCGGAGGTTAAACTGAAATTGAAATAATAAACATGTAATGTCTGCGTCTGTCTCTCTGCAGGTGTGTCTGGTGTTGACGCTGTGTGCTGCTTTCTGGGTGAGAAACGCAAACTCAGGTTTTATTTCTGGATGTCATTTTGTCGGTTTTTGGATTTAATTTCTTTGAATCTGTCTCTCTGCAGTGGAACAATAACTTCCTCGCTCTGGTGTTCTGTCTCCTCCAGTTTGTGGCATTCAGCTGGTATAACACACACACACACACACATCTATATTTATATATATATATATATATATATATATAGTATATCTGCCTGTCTGACCTGTCTGATTGCTGCTGTTGTTCATCACAGGTACGGCCTTTCATACATCCCCTTTGCCAGGTAACCCCCACACACACACGTCTGTCTATTTCTGTAATGTTGTATGTACAGATGTGCATGTAGCAACATGCTATGATGGAGCGCGAATGTCCCAACTGCTGTGCTGGCCAGCTCTTCCTCCACATTAAACTTAAATTAGATGAGAACTAATCAAATTCAATTAAATAAGAAGCGTTGCAGCAAAAGAGAGCAATTAGTGCTCAAAACAAAGATTTTATAAACATTTAAAGCATCGCAACAGCAGTTACAACTAATTCAGGCTTATCCGGTGTAACAGCGGCAGCAGGCTGAGGCCTTCTCAAATTATCAACTGGTACTTTATGACTTGTGAGAACTAATCAAAGGGGCCTTTAAAATATATGAAATAAGAAGCATTGCAGCAAAAGAGAGCAATTAGTGCTCAAAACAAAGATTTTATAAACATTTAAAGCATCGCAACAGCAGTTACAACTAATTCAGGCTTATCCGGTGTAACATCGGCAGCAGGCTGAGGCCTTCTCAAACTATCAATTGGTACTTTATGACTTTAACTTGATGGACAGAAGATCAGTATTTAAACAGGGACTTGTCGTTCCCCCATTTGTCGTGAGGATCCCCCCACTTATATTACATTTGGCAGTTATTTGGTTGACTTTGGTGAAGTGTCTCCGCTGTTTGGAAGGTTTACTGTTCAGTCCTCAGCTCGTGTTTGTTTACGTCAGCAGTTTGTTTTTCTTTGCAGACGTCTGTAGATTCAGAAAGAGACTAAAGAGACAATCTAAGAGACATCATGAATTAAAGATTTGATAAAGGATTCGTCCATCCGAAGTTGAACCGGCTATCGGAACCATGAGTCCTGAACCCGGCCACCTTCTGTCACGTGTTTTGGTCCTGCCAGCCTTCGAACAGGTTTTAGGAGCTGGTTTTTGAGGCCTTTTCACGTATATTAAAGTCAGTCTTTCAGTCGCTAGTCTCCAAGCTGATTCTTCTTCATTGGAAGTCAGATAAAAGATGTAAAACAAGGAACTAATTCGGACTTTGTTCCATTTACACTTTAATCTATTTTCCTATTTGTTTTTAGGTATATGTGCATATATTTGCTATGATGTGTACATTGTGTATGTTAATCCATATATGTGCAATTATTTACTTTTTTGTGTTAATTTTAGAGGATTATTATCCAGATTATTAATTATTCATTAATACATATTTTAGCCATAATTAGCTACAGTAAATAAAGCACTGAAAGCTAAGTAATTAACATTGTGAAAAAAGTAAGCGTTACTGATAAATACGCTGATTGATTAATTGTATGATACATTAAAATGATTACGTAATTATAAAAGTCAAACTGTGTTTTAATCTCTCCTCTCTCCGTTTTTCAGGGACGCCATCGTCAAATTTTTTTCACTCTGTTTCTAGACGTCTCGTCACTCTGAGTGACCACCTGTCTGACCAATCAGGACGCAGGATACTGTGAGGTGTGTATCCAGTCAGCAGAGAGCAGCCGCTTCTGGGAAATTCTTGAAATGATCTGAGGCCTTAAATATTTCAACCGCAAAACCTGTGAAAGTTAAGAATCAGGTGTCTTAAAAACCACCAACAGAACTGGTTTCCATGGGGACCAGTTAACTCTACATGTACTGTTTGTGTTGTTGTAGCCACTTTTAGCTGTTAGCATGATGTCCTGTTTCCTTCCTGCCAGTACTAACCTAATATTTATATTTAATATAATAATAATATTTATATTTCTGATATTTTAATACAGCTGCACATTTCATGTTCAGGAAGCTGTGACAAATGGAGCATTTCTTTAATGATTTTTATTGTTTTTTTTAACCCGAATAATAACTTTTAACCTTTTAATTCAACAACAAATGAATAATGACCTTTTTTTATCGGGCAGATTGAAAAGCAAAGTCACTGCGTTGTCTGCAGTTAGGCTCTGAACATTAGCTGGAGGTGAAATGGTTGTTGCTCTGCTGCAGGTCACTGAATCTGGTGTAACACCGGCAGTATGCCGAGCGCTCGAACTTCTCAAGTTATCAAGTCACAAAAAGCATCGGAGCAATGAGTGAGAAAAAACACAAACACCAAAACAACGTAAAAGCAAGGGAAGGAACATCCTTAAGTAGTCTGAGTGGATATCTTCCAAATAACTAGTACTACTACTACACTACCGGGAATACGTCTTAGTACTTATATGTAGGTTCGTTGTCAGGAGGAAACATGGCTACCAGGAGGAAGATCCCCACATGATTTGTGTAACTCAGCTGCAATAATATTGTACGACTGTGATACTGCAGATCAGACAAACTACCTGTGGAAACCAGAATAACAGCACCAACGGCGGCTCTATAGTTGTTTTTATTCATTCTTTTTGACACCGTAATAGTGTTGGAGCTGTAGTCGTCACGCGTCAGCTGTTTTTCTTTTAAACTATCCTAAAAATGGCGCCAGAGGGCGCGAGTTTGCCCCGTTCAGTAAATACGACGCCACTGTCCTCGCGAGTGAGGGCGTTAGCTGAACGGACCTGATATCTCTGGTTCCGCTACGTCGAGTCCAACAATGTTACAGGAAATGTGCTTAAATTAGAGGACAATAGCCTACAGCATTATTTTAATGATTTCTATTTGTTTTTTAACCAAATGAAGTAACAGTGATTGAAATAACCTTCACTTATAGAGAACCTTTCAAAGCAAAGTTACAGACAGCGACAACAAGAAGAAGAAAGAAATACACTGATGTACGTTTATCTGCAGTTCAAAGTGTTTTACATGAGGCATAAAAGGCATTAAGAAGAGAAACACAAGGTGATGTAAAAAGGATTTAAAAGATTAAAATAAAATGGAAGATAAAAAAGAATAAAACAGGAGAATAACACTTTCAGTGCAGTGCAAGATATGAATCAATAGTCCCTAATTTAATTCAGTAAAATGCAAACATTGATCTCAAGGAGTTTGTTCGAGATATGTGGAGAATTAAAAACTCTCTCCGCTGCCCCGTTACTTTTCGGAAACTGCAGCCACATACATAGTTTTGAAAATACCTACGCAACCCAAACGTCTCAAACTGGGAGATTGTAGTTAAACCGGTAACATGCTCGCAATCTGCAGTTTACGTGGACGAAATGACAAACAGCAAAGCACACACGTCCTCAGAAATATGTGGAAACACGTCCAAAGCAGGCCGAGCTGATGTGATCTCCAGTTCACCTCCTGGTTTTACGCTCCGAGTGATTTCAGTACTAAACCAAACTCTAACGAACCTCCGAGTTAAAACATTTCTGTGTTCTCCGTTTCATGTATCTGTTTGTGTGTCTGCTCTGTGAAATGAACTGTATTCATCGTGTGTTCTTCCTGATTTAATTTGTCGGATGTGAATAAATATTTATGTCTGTGTTTAAGAATATGTGTGTCAGCAGTTTGTGTGAAGCCGTTGCATGAAAACGTCGTCCTGAAGGTGAAATTTAGCAGCGATGCGGCTGGATCTCCGTCTCCGCTCAGGACTCAACCCTGATTTACATGTTGCCAAAAAAAAAAAAAAAAAAGGATTCCGATCAGATTTGTGATCTGGAACATTTAATTTCTTAAATAGATCAAAGTTGTTGTCTGCCTGTGTGTGTGTGTGTGTGTGTGTGTGTGTGTGTGTGTGTGTGTGTAACCTGGTTTTCTGATGTTTACCTGCCACCTTTCTTTACGCCTGTTAAGTCTCTAAAGCCTGTAATCTCCACCCGTCGCTGCCCGCTGATTAAAACACACACACACAATAAAACACACACACACACACACACACACACTCCCTTTTTAAGGCAGCAACCTCAGTCCGGATATCGGATGTCGACTGACGGACGGACGGAGCTCTCTGTGTGTTTCCAGATGTTCTCCGTTTGGATTTGACCTATTCTCCATTACATGCTGATCGGATCAGCTTATGGTGTTTTTCGTCAACGCTGTCATGTGACATTTAAACCTCCACGAGTCTCATTTCTTTCAGTGTTTGGTCCAGAAATGAATGATTGAGCCAAATCACGCATTTTTTTTAGTCAAATCACAAAGGTAATGTCATTTTCTGTCTGTCGGGTTTTTGTGCGTCCGCGCTTTCAGGTCATTTTTGTAAAGATCTCCACCTGAACTTCTTTGCTCTCTTTCAAACAGCCGACGACAAAACCGTTGGGAGAGGTTTCGTTGTTTTTTAACTGCCACATGCCCTCCAAACGCTGAGATGCGAGGCCGGCGTTTTCAGATTTCTCTGGACTCTGGAAACCAGTTTCCAGCTCTCAGTTTCCCAGTTTACATTAAAAAGGGCTGCAAGCGTTTTCGGACGAAAAAGTTTCTGAAAAAGTTCAGCTTTCCTCACTCAAAGGCGTTTTCAGATGTTTCCACTCTGGAAAAAAACGCTTTTTCGAAAACACCCAGTTTTCCCCATCCACACTAAAACATGGCGGTTGTTGTTTTCCGATTCGTCCACTGAGGAGACCGCTTTTTGAAAACCCCTCCGGTCTGGGATCTATTCACCTTTGAGGCCGTTTTTGAAATGCTCCTTGTGTTCACAACAAGCCGAGGGCAGCGTTCGAAGTTCTTCACTTTCTTTGTTCACGCAGTCGTACACGTCCACGCTCGAACACAAGGCTGGTGGTTGTTTTTATTTTATCCGCTCATAAACCCATTTTCAGAAAGGACAACCTTTTCACACATACCCACTCCACCCCGTAGACTGTTTTCCTCGTCCTCGCTAAGACAAGAAACGTGTTTATTTAGTTCCAGTTGAGGGAAATGATGGCGGACTGTAGCCGGAGGGCGGACTGTAGCCGGACTGTAGCCGGAGGGCGGACTGTAGCCGGACTGTAGCCGAAGGGCCGACTGTAGCCGGAGGGCCGACTGTAGCCGGAGGGCGGACTGTAGCCGGACTGTAGCCGGACTGTAGCCGGAGGGCCGACTGTAGCCGGAGGGCCGACTGTAGCCGGACTGTAGCCGGAGGGCGGACGTGAAGAAAAGGACATCTGAATTTAGCCAGTGTCACAATGTCCGCTCTCCCAGGCCCCTTCAGCGTTATTCTTTACCTGTCCACCAGGTTTCTCCTGTCATTCACTCCTGCCTCTGCCGTCTGCCCTACAATCACCTCATTCCCCTCACCTGAGCCTCCCGCCCATCTCACCTTTGTTCCTCTGTCACTTCGTCCTAGTTGCTGTTTCTGTCTTACCTTGTGTTTTTGCTTTCAAGCTTCTGTGACCTGAACCTGTCTACCTGTCACCTACCTGCCTGTTACCTGTCTACCTGTCACCTACCTGCCTGTTACCTGTCTGTTACCTACCTGCCTGTTACCTGTCTACCTGTCACCTACCTGCCTGTTACCTGTCTACCTGTCACCTACCTGCCTGTTACCTGTCTGTTACCTACCTGCCTGTTACCTGTCTACCTGTCACCTGCCTGCCTGTTACCTGTCTACCTGTCACCTGCCTGCCTGTTACCTGTCTACCTGTCACCTGCCTGCCTGTTACCTGTCACCTGTCTACCTGTCATGCTGCTGCCTCTGCATTTGGCTTCCTTCCCCTGTTGCCGTGTGACAGCCTCCGTAGTGTGGACGCAGTTTAAATAAGCAGGTCTGAAATGATTTGTTGTGTATTTTGGATCGTAGATTCCTTTTTACTTCGTTTTGCTTGAAACAACATTTTGTTTCTTTGAACTGGTTTTTGATACGTTTGTTTCCTGATGTTTGCTTTGGCCGCACGTTTTGATCCTAATTACAGGCCGATGAAGCTTCAGTGAAATTAAAATTGAGTGGTAGAGCGTAGTGTGTGTGTGTGTGTGTGTGTGTGTGTGTGAGAGAGAGAGAGAGAGAGAGAGCGTGTGTGTGTGTGTGTGTGTGTGTGTGTGTGTGTGTGTGTGTGTGAGAGAGAGAGAGAGAGAGCGGTAGAGCGAGGTAGTGTGTGTGTGTGTGTGAGAGAGAGAGTGGTAGAGCGTGTGTGTGTGTGTGTGTGTGTGTGTGTGAGAGAGAGAGAGAGTGGTAGAGCGTAGTGTGTGTGTGTGTGTGTGTGTGTGAGAGAGAGAGAGAGTGGTAGAGCGAGGTATGTGTGTGTGTGTGTGTGAGACTGGTATATCCTCTGACTGATATCCTCTGATTGTCTCTGATGTGTTCAGTTGGAGGCTGAGCAGCTTACAAACCAAAAGACAGTCAACTCTTAATTAATGTATTATTATTATTATTATTATTATTATTATTATTATAAACAGTTATTATTATTATAAACAGTTATTGTAATTAACAGTTAATTCTCAACAAGTCACATTTTGTTTTTGGATTATTTCACCTTCTCAGCACAGTGTCGGGTGTCACAGGTAAGTCCACTTTCTTTCTTTTCCTTTTCTTTTTAATCAGCTCTTATTTTTCCTTCTTTTTCTGCAGTTTTATTTATTATTCACTAACTATTATTTACTTTTAATTATTATTTTAACTGTAAAAATGTTAGAATATGTTATTGGAAGTTTATGGTAAAACATTTAGTTTTCTTCATATTTACGGATAGATAGTAATGTTTTTACTAAATTCTAAATTTTATTTTAATTGTATTTATTTAATTTTGATAATTACTTGATTGCCACTCTTCGTGTCGTTGACCATAAATTCAACGTTTGCTTTGAATTCATCCACAGAAACAAAAATCCTCCACTCCCTCCACCTCCGGGAGAATCATAAGGATCATTAGAATAAACAGAAATTAACAGCATAATATATATATATATATATATATATATATATATATATATATATAAGGTAGAACAAGTGGAGACGTGTGTGCACGTCTTCATTTTTACTTAGAAATATTCTAAAAAGGTTTTAATACATTAAAATAAAGCGACGTCTAAACACACACCACCGAGAGACATGTCCTGTTCTCCTAAATAATTATTATTTTCAATAGTTTTATAATTAAATAATATTGCCAAAATTCTTAAGCTCAATAAAACTAAATTTAGAAAATGAATTAAAATGTTTACATCCATCCATAACATCAGTGAGTTAACATGATAACGTGGGTGAATATCGTTTTTATTATTATTACTTTGTTCTTGAATAAACCTTTGACGCACTTTGTAAATGTTAGAAAGTGAATTTAAAAAGCAAAACTTTCATTTCTGTTTTGCAGACTTTCACACACACACACACACACACACACACACACATTGATATTCATGTAGTCATATATTTAAATGTCGTCATCATCGTTGCTTTAAACAGATCAAAATATACATTTTGTTTGCATTTTAATGATCCACGAAATCTGTTTGAAAGATAAAACACAAAATAAATATCCCAATAAAAGAAATACTGCTTATAATAAAACTAGTATCGAAATGTTGGTTTGAAAATGAAGGAAAAAGTAAATTCAAGTAAAGATGCAAATAAAAAAGAAACTAAATAAATAACATCACGACGTAGTAAAGCAAGTAATGAAGGAGCAGAGCGCTTCTGTAGATCCAGTCACGAAAGAAACGGATCATTTTAACATTCAGTCAGATGTGTTTTAATACAAACAGCAGACGTTAAACTGAAACAATAATACAGAAGAAGACAACTGCAGATATAAAGAGAGCAGAATTAGTGTCGGTGTGTGTCGACAGAGAGCATCTAGAAAAGAAAAGCTTGCAAATGAAGGAAATTGAACCTTATAAATGCAGCGATTTGAGGGACAAAGTTGATGTTTAGGTCGATTGGAAACTGATTTAAGGTATTTTAAAGCTGTTATAAAGAGTTTGTCCTCTAGTAACGGATCCAGTTTATTCTGATGGAGATGTCGACAGGACTTTTAATCTGACTGAGCTCTTATTTCGATTGTTAGTAGAGTAAAAGGTTTGATCAACAGTATTTTCCCTCTTTTATACCAAACCTCTTGAGACCAACGGTGACTCCACGTTTACAGGCTCATGTTGTCGTGGCCGAGCTTCGATCAAAGCCTCAGAAATGTGATTTCACTTCTGGTGGAAATCCCAGAGTTTGCAAAGATAGAAGGAAAATGTCAGGCTGAATTTTGGGGAAATGAGTAAATGCATATATTGGAACTAGCAATATACAAAATACACAGGTATACTGTGCGCAGTACTGTCTGACATCGTGGGAAAACGGTTTAAAAGAACTTGAAGTAGAAACTGAAGACAGAAATCTGGTTTATCGAGACGTTAAAAATGATCATCAGATGTGTCCACTGCTGTTTGTAACGTATTTGGTTGCATGTTTTAACATAACGGTGAAGAAAAATACTCTGTACTGATGATGGTGCATTGATTCATGTCTTCATAAACTGTAAGTCCAAACGCTCACACAGCCAGAGGACGTCTGCAGAGTGCAGAGTCTGGAACATGGATGCATTATTACAACTGGACCCCAAAATGTCGCCTATTCATTCCAATGAGAATTGCTCGCCTGGCGCATGCATCAAAAAAGTTTTCCAGCTTCCAGGTTTACTTCCTGGGCATGCGAATACGTGAAGTAGTGTTTCTCCCGCTCGGCCCATAGACTTTACATCGTGATGACGTCAGGCATTTTTAAATCGCTTTTCTCGGCTCGAGGAAAGTTTTACAAATATATAAAACCTCCCATGGATCAAAAACTCATAATATTAAGAACTTTTCATAAATGACCTTGTGTGCAGTTTGAGGTTGTGACTGGCAGGTGGCAGAGCAGATGAAACGCGAGCTCGGCAGATTCGTCTGGTTCCCAGTTATCACCACAAATTTTACATGTGAAAAAACAACTGGTGCTGAAATCAGCGTCAGCCAGAGACATCCGTGTGACTCTCCACCTGTCCAAACTCCCACCTCTTGATTACGACGATTAAAACTAAAGCCGTGACCTGTCTGAGGCTTCGTGTAGTTCAACGTCGCTGTATTAGGACAGAGTGCATCAACAAAACTTCAAGAAATGATGTAACGAAATTCAGCCTCCTTTTACGCAAATTTGGAGACACGTCGTCGTATCCTTTTGTCCTCAATATCTTTAGTATCCTTGTTACTTGTGTTTCACGTGTTTGTGAGAAAAATGTGCCTGACCTTGTGGAAAAGTTGTTTTTAGAGTGAAATATTTAAGGGAATAATCAAGAGTTTATCAAGACATCAACATTTAGTGGAATCAGTCGGGTGTCACCGTTCCCCCTTGTTGTTCGTCATTGTTGTCGGCGAATTTTTAATCTGGAAGAACAACCCCATGCGATGTCAGTCAGACGTGTGACTGGACCAGTTAGTGAAACCTTAGATTACAGTGCGACTTGCCGCCTATACAAACTACCACCTTCTGATTACGACAGTTCTATCTAAACTTACGTAGAGGCATAAAGTCCCAAATATCCAGGAAATACTGCCTTCTTTTACTAACTAGTATATCCTTTGTTCCACGGTGTCTAAATGTTAGTAACCACCAGGAAATGTGTCTTTGTTTGTGTGTCCAGATGAAGGTGGAGGGGCTACAGGAGGACGGGGAGTCTGGTTCTGTGTCTTCAGCAGACCGGACCGCCGCCGCTGTCCGTACGAGCCCCGGCTCGGCTGAACGCTGCATGTCCCGGCTGCTGAGCGCGGTGGAGAGCGAGCTGCAGGCCGGCCGGGAGAAGGGCGACCCGACGGAGAGGGAGCTGAGGGTGACGCTGGAGGACGCCGAGCTGTGGAGGAAGTTTCAGCACATCACCAACGAGATGATCGTCACCAAGAACGGACGGTAACCAGGACGAGCGTCGGGCACAGTTTGTGTCGTGCAGTTGTTGTTTTCACATTTCAGACTACTGCGACAAGTTCTCCGACCATAACGACAAAACGTTTGCCATCATCACATGAGCGTCATCTGATCTGCCACCTGCGGTTAAGGTTCAGTTAGGTTAACTAAAACCACTTGGTTTCCTTTCTGGCCAAGAGTTATATTTAGCAGATCAGTACCACTCTCATATCTGTCCGTTAAATATGAAGCTACCCTGAACAGCCTTAGCTTAGCATAAAGACCGGAATCGGGGAATCAGCTAGCCTGGCTTCGACCAAAGGTAAAACAATCCACTCATTGGCACCTCTGAAGCCGATAAACACGTTATATCTCCTACACGTTGCGGTTATGTGTGGGACTATTTCTTGGCACTGAGCAGTTGCCAGGCAACCAGCCGGGACTCCAGGAAGTTACTGGTCCCAGCCAAACATTATCCGGCACATAACGCCCCATAAAACACCAGATTGTCGTTGAAACGTTTCAGTTTTCGTAGCCTTACATTTAACGGAGAGATAAAAGAGTAGTATCAGACTGAACTTCTAACTTCTCAACCATAAAGGGAATACGCGTATTTCCCGAAACGATGAACTATTCCTTTAAGGTTAGTGAAAGACGGTGGTTAGAATTTAAACCTTTTGGTGGGAAACAGGATGCCAACGGCGGTTTTGTGGCGTGATAACACCTTCACACTGCTTCCTCCTGTTGATTTTCTAGTGAGGACAGTCCTGACTTTTGCATTGAAGTTATGTTTAAGTTCAACTTTCCAAAACCTGGAAGGGTCATTTACCAAACTTGGAGAGACGGGATTCAACTGTTTTTAGGTAAAGAGTAGATGCAGAGTTTCTTCTTTAGATGTTTCACCTCTCACAGCTGGTGGGGAGCCCCAGGCATTTCACACCTTGACAGTCGTTGAGGTCACCTGGTGGGCCGTTAGTCCTCCTGGTGGGCCGTTAGTCCACCTGGTGGGCCGTTTGTCCACCTGGTGGGCCGTTAGTCCTCCTGGTGGGCCGTTAGTCCACCTGGTGGGCCTTTGTCCACCTGGTGGGCCGTTTGTCCACCTGGTGGGCCGTTAGTCCTCCTGGTGGGCCGTTAGTCCACCTGGTGGGCCGTTAGTCCACCTGTGGGCCGTTAGTTCACCTGTGGGCCGTTAGTCCTCCTGGTGGGCCGTTAGTCCACCTGTGGGCCGTTAGTCCACCTGTGGGCCGTTAGTCCTCCTGGTGGGCCGTTAGTCCTCCTGGTGGGCCGTTAGTACACACAGTTGACCTCAACGACTCTTAGCAGCCCTGCACATCTAATACGGCTAATTCGATTGATAATGATTCGATGATAAAGGTGTAACACAAAACTGGTAGGATGGTCAGACAGATGTCAGTCACAGTCCGTACATACAGTCCTCAGACGACGTCTGATCGGGTAAAAAAGGTGAAAGCACCTGTGTGGGTGGAGCATGGGTATGCAGGTCCTTTAAGGTGTGACCCTACAGAGGTTAATTCTCATTCGCAACCTGAGGAATCCGAGTACGTCCACATTACGGCGGTTCTTTTTCTCTCAGTTTCAGCCCTCCGTCCAGACTAAAACTGCATTTTTCTCACTCAGAAACGAACCTTTTTGCAGTTTTGTTTCTTACCAACTGAAAAGAGGACGAAGAAGAGATTTAGCTGGACAGACGTCTCTTCTAAGACCACCCGGAAACTCGTGGACGCTTCGTCTAAAGCAAATTCAGTTGTCTTTGACTGAGCACTTGTACGTGATCTGGCTGAATGAGAACTACTCACCTGGCAAGGCTTTGAAACGACATTATGAGGGGAGATACGATTTACGCAGGAAATACAACTGAATAGTTTTAAAATACTCTGAATGTTTCGCTGAGTTTGGTTGGTGGCTTGTCCATCGCTTTCAAGGCGTGTGGGCTTGTGATGGGAGAATTTGGACTCAGTATTTCTACTCAGTGCCTGAAACTGATCACGCTTTAGTTGTCAGGAGTATTATGATGATAAAAACATAATTAGAGCAATATTAACATACCCTAATGCAGAGTAGCTCTTCGTCATTTTAGGTTTGTTTTTGGAATATTTTGAGGAATAATAGGACTGTGTTTGAAGCTGACTCCAGATCAGCGATCCCGTTAACCGAGGTTATTCATTAGTCTCGATAGCAGCCGTTAGCGTCGCCCGTGTGTGTGTGTTTATTTTGCAGAGCCGAGGTGTGTTGACCAGTCGCGCCCTGCACTCCATTTACACCTGCAGAACGCCACTTCAACTGCTATTACTGATGGAGAACAGGCTGTTTGTCTGAATGTAGATTCAGATGCATGAAAACTTAACGTAAGGTAGTGACAGATGCACAAAGTACTTGTACTTCACTTGAGAATTTTCCATTTTCTGCCACTTTCTACTTCCTCTCCGCCACGTCTCAGAGGGACGTACTGTACTTCTTACTTCTACATTTATCTGACAGCGTTCGTTACATAACACATTAAGATTTTACACACCAATGTGATGTAATTAGAATATATAACAGCACATTTCACTGCTTTAATACTTTAAGGACCTGATTACACTCACACACTTTCACTGCAGCAACATTTACTGACTTTTACTGTACCAGAGTATTTCACAGTGTGTGTTAGTACTTTTACTGCAGTACAGGACCGGAGTACTTCCTCCAGCACTGTCCAACGCTAACAAATGAATTATTAAGCACTGATCCCTATCTAAATGAATTTAGATGTGTTGAAATGATCAGCTCTTTGTGTTTGGATATTTATATTTAAGTTGTGAATGTATCGTATAGTTTAAAGCTGATATTTTTGCGATTAACTGTGTTATTTCTCCGTCTTCGTCCCTTCGTTGTGCACGTGTTTGTTGACCTGGATGGAGGGTGTACAATGGCCCTTGCAGGTATAAATAAAGTTGGACTGAATATTGGAGATTTCCAACCAGCAAGCGACGCTTCAGTTTGCAGCGATGGAAACCAGGCACGCTCTGACCGTCAGCACGCAGCACAGAAACAAACTGATAAACTGGGTTTAGTATACTTATAACAATAAGTGCAATAAATACTGCAAGTCAAGACGCATGAATATAAAATAAAATGTGAAAAAATATTATATAAACAATATGACAGAGCTGTTTAGTGCTGTGAAGTCTGTATTATCTCTGACAAGTGGAGGATAAGAGTGGCTGATGTGGTCACGTTATATCACAGTGTTGAGTAATATAATATCTTTTCTGGACCTCCAGTTGTTTTATAAACATTTAGTGGCTAAAATAACCAGATAAGAGTCTGTTTCAAGTGAATTAACTCCTGCAAATCTAAATATTACCATAGATCATGTCTGATTATTGATTTGCAACATTGCCCACAGTTAGGTAATGCAGCCGGAGGTATGAAAAGGAGTAAATTCACAGTATGTATCATCATATCGCCTGAAATGTGTGACGAGTCGTGATGACACAGTTGGGAATATTTCTCACCTTCCAGGATTAAAAATGCTTCACTGTGTAAATGATTACAACGTGTGTGTGTTCGTGCAGCCGCATGTTCCCGGTCCTGAAGGTGAGCGTGTCCGGCCTGGACCCCAGCTCCATGTACTCCTTCCTGCTGGACTTCGTGCCGGCCGACGGCTGCCGCTGGAAGTTCGTGAACGGGGAGTGGGTGGCGGCCGGGCGGGCGGAGGGCCGCGGCGAGGGCCGGGGCCACGGAGGCATCTACATCCACCCCGACTCGCCAAACTTCGGAGCTCACTGGATGAAGGCGGCCGTGACCTTCAACAAGGTCAAACTCACCAACAAGGTCAACGGAGGAGGACAGGTGTGTCGAGTTTCACTTTCATAAATTCTGTTTCTTTCTTTTGTTCGTTTATTCTTTTTCTTATTTAATCAATTATTTTAGTTAATCCCTCAGTTTGTCTATTTGTTCTTTCCATTTTCTTTCTATCATTTCCCTTTTTATTGTCTCCTCTGCATTTCTTTCCTTTCTTCCTCTCTCTTCTTCCTCTTCTTCAGTACTTTTCCCTTTCTTCACCCTCTCTCCTCTTCTTCTTCTCCCTCTTTTATCCATTATCGAGCTCTCCACGTCGAGAGCGTCTCCTCCTCTTCTTCTTCTTCTACTTCTTCTTCTTCTTCTTCTTCTGTCCATTATCAGGCTCTCCACGTCGAGAGCGTCCTCCTCTTCTTCTTCTTTCTTCTTCTACCATTCTCAGGCTCTCCACGTTCTCCTCTCTTCTTCTACTTCTTCTTCTTCTTCTTCTGTCCATTATCAGGCTCTCCACGTCGAGAGCGTCTCCTCCTCTTCTTCTTCTACTTCTTCTTCTTCTTCTTCTGTCCATTATCAGGCTCTCCATGTCAAGAGCGTCTCTCTCTCTCTCTCTCTCTCTCTCTCTCTCTCTCTCTCCCCTTATTGTATTGGAGTGGGCGAGAGACTACCGCCTCTAATTAGCCACTTCAGTCCCTCTTCTCGCTCACTTCACCTGCTCGCCCCCTCGTAACCACGGGAACGGGATAAACAGCTCTTAATTGGCCGGCAGCAGTTTAATGCACTTCCTGTCGAGAGCTGTTCACCACTCAGAGAGGCCTTCACACACACACACACACACACACACACACACACGTCCAGCACTACAAAATTGGCAATAATGTTGTTTATATTTACCCCATTATCCCTGTCCAAACACACACACACACACACACACACACACACACACACACACACACACACAGCGGGCAGTAATGCAGAGTTGGAACAGAGAGCTCGGCCATAATGAAATAATTGCTCAGCTTATTTGTACATTATGGTAATTATGTTTTTTACTGGGAAATTAATTTACCCATCATGCTTCAGATGGACGAGAGAGAGAGAGGTAAACTATATTCAAAAACACACACACACACACACTCCAGCTAATGTGGGCACTGCCAGGGTAAACACACACACACACACACAGTGTCGGGGTCAGATGTGAAGCCAGCCTCTCAATCTGAATAGAAAACAGTTTGTTTTTGTGTGTCCGCCTGCAGAGCTCGGATTGGTTAATTGGGCCTCGTTAGTGAGGGGGAAGAGGAGGAGGAGGAGGTGGAGGAGGTGGAGGGGTTGATGGAGAGATGGACGACAGATGGATAAAAGAGTGTTTGGGCCAAAAGACAAAGATGGCTCCACTCCATAAACTGACAATAACTACACCTGGATTTGATTTTTCATTCATTCAAAAGTACAAATCTGCTTTCAAACTTTTGGTTTCAGTCTGGCTCTGTCCAGACGGGACGGGCTGCCGCGGATAATACAGATGGGTACGAGCAGTGCGTGTACAGGTTTGTCTCCGTACAGAGCTAGCAGCTGATGGGAAGTCGGAGGATCAGCAGAGTTAGATCAGTTCATCCCGAGGGGAGCATGAACGATGAAGCACGTTTCATCGCAATCCAGCCGATAGTTGTTGAGATGGTTCGGTCTGGAGCAAAGTGTTGGGCCGACAGATCGACACTGCCGTGCTGCTAGCGGCCAGAAACCTCTGATGTGGCAACGCGACCAGCGAGCTGGCGACTCTGCCAAGACCGCTCCCACTGCACACTGTAGGGGAGTCAACTGCACGGACACGTGTGAAGACACGAAGGGTTTAACCAAACTTTATCCTGGGACAAAAAGACACAAAGTGACTCCCTCGCCCAACAGCACCAGAAGACGACAGAAAAAAGCATTTCTAAACCCACTAAAGTGAACTCACACTCCCCCCAGCCTGCATCTCTGCAAGGCACGAGATTATAACAAAGCGCTCCACAGGATCCATATTAACAGGACAGAGAGTCAGCAGTTAAATACTAATTTAATTATTGAATAGGAAGAACCCCCATTGTGACCCAGCTCCTAACAGATGAGGGGAACTGTGTGAGTGGTGTTACCGCTTTATATGGCTTTTAACAGCTTCCTTACTTACTATCAATAAGCAGTAATTAGGAGGTTATTGAGGGAAATCTCTTAGTTAATGACCTAGTAGTTGTAGAACATTGTCATGCAGAATAAGGCATTAATAAGTGCTTTATAATGACTAATAAAGGGCCAACATGCTACTAATATGCATGCTAATAAGCTACTAGTTAATGGTGAATATGTGTTAATCTTATTTAACAACGATTAACTTGCCTATTGAAAGGTAACAGAAATGGCCGTCACACAGGTAAGAAATGTTAAGGTTGTATGTTTGGGTGTGGACAGCACAGATGGTTTGTGGGTGTGTGGGTATAGATAGAAAAACAGGTGTGAACAGGTATAAACAGGTGTATGAACAGGTGTGTACAGGTATGAACAGGTGTCAACAGGTATGAACAGATGTGAACAAGTGTGTGAACAAGTGTATAAACAAGTGTATAAACAGGTGTGAACAGGTACGAATAGGT
The DNA here is from genome assembly GCF_020085105.1 of Siniperca chuatsi. Lineage (NCBI taxonomy): Eukaryota > Metazoa > Chordata > Actinopteri > Centrarchiformes > Sinipercidae > Siniperca > Siniperca chuatsi. The sequence continues at coordinate 1,590,221 of NC_058065.1, read as the reverse complement.
GTATGAACAGGTGTGAACAGGTTTAAACAGGTGTGAACAGGTATATGAATCAAGTGTGTGAACAGGTGTGTAAACAGGTGTGAACAAGTGTATAAACAAGTGTATAAACAGGTGTGAACAGGTGTGTGAACAAGTGTATAAACAAGGTTATAAACAGGTGTGAACAGGTATAAACAGGTGTGAACATGTATAAACAGGTGTGAAGAAGTGTATAAACAGGTGTGAACAGTTGTGTGAACAAGTGTATAATCAGGTGTATAAACAGGTGTGAACATGTATAAACAAATGTATAAACAGGTGTATGAACAGGTGTCAACAGGTGTGTGAACAAGTGTATAATCAGGTGTATAAACAGGTGTGAACATGTATAAACAAATGTATAAACAGGTGTATGAACAGGTGTGAACATGTATAAACAGGTGTGAACAGGTATAAACAGGTGTGAACAGGTGTATAAAACAGGTGTATACACAGATGTGAACAGGTGTATAAACAGGTGTATATACAGGTGTATAAACAAGTGTATAAACAGGTGTGAACAGTTGTGTGAACAAGTGTATAATCAGGTGTATAAACAGGTGTGAACATGTAAAACAAATGTATAAACAGGTGTATAAACAGGTGTCAACAGGTGTGTGAACAGGTGTATAATCAGGTGTATAAACAGGTGTGAACATGTATAAACAAATGTATAAACAGGTGTATGAACAGGTGTGAACATGTATAAACAGGTGTGAACAGGTATAAACAGGTGTGAACAGGTGTATAAACAGGTGTGAACAGGTGTATACACAGATGTGAACAGGTGTATAAACAGGTGTATATACAGGTGTATAAACAGGTGTATAAACAGGTGTGAACAGGTGTATAAGCGGGTGTGAACAGGTGTATAAACAGGTGTATAAACAGGTGTATGAACAGGTGTATAAACAGGTGTAGAAACAGGTGTGAACAGGTGTGTGAACAGGTGTATATACAGGTGTGAATAGGTGTATAAACAGGTGTATATACAGGTGTGAATAGGTGTATAAACAGGTGTATAAACAGGTGTGAACAGGTGTATAAACAGGTGTGAACAGGTGTGTGAACAGGTGTATAAACAGGTGTGAACATGTGTATGAACAGGTGTATAAACAGGTGTATAAACAGGTGTGAACAGGTGTATAAACAGGTGTGAACAGGTGTATAAACAGGTGTGAACAGGTGTATAAACAGGTGTGAACAGGTGTGTGAACAGGTGTATAAACAGGTGTGAACATGTGTATGAACAGGTGTGAACAGGTGTATAAACAGGTGTGTGAACAGGTGTGAACAGGTGTGTGAACATGTCTCTCTGTGTCTTCAGATCATGCTGAACTCTCTCCACAAGTACGAGCCTCAGCTCCACATCGTGTGCGTCGGCTCTCATCATCGTCTGGTTTCCAACGTTTCCTTCAAAGAAACTCAGTTCATCGCCGTCACGGCCTACCAGAACGAAGAGGTACACGCACCAACACGCACGCATAAAGTCGACATTCTGCTTGTTCTCGTCAAGCATCACTTTATTTCACGAATTTTTAAATAAAATCAGTAAAAAGTTAGTTTCACTCTGAATCGTGCGTTCGTTATAGCCCAACTTTTACTGGATGTTTTTAGGTCGATGATGTTGATATTTCTGAGTTTAACGTCATTACCGATACATATTAATATATATGGATGATGATGGTGTTTCTCTTCTACTCACAGTTTTTTATTTTTTATGTTTGTTCTACAGACAATGCTTAAAAAATTACAGACAGTAACTCCCAGAGACGTAAAGAGAAAACATAAGATGTATTTATTCAGTTGTTTAACGGCTTGAATTTGTGTTATTTAAATTTTTCTACAAGTGCAAATGTGAAAAAATAACACAGTGTCATCTGTTAGTTGTATAATAAAGTTCAGTAACTGACATCAAATGGCATGTAGCAGTACGTCATTATTATATAGTTAAAAACAAGAACGTATTTTTGGAGTTACAAACAGGAAACACTCTCATTCTTTTATTTATTTTACAGAAGAAGAATTTAACTAAAAGAGTATGCAAATGAGATATTCTAACAGCAGCAGTAACATCATGGCCGTCGCAGTTCACTCTCCTGGTGTTTTCGGTGTGTCTGTCTGTGCAGATCACGGCTCTGAAGATCAAATACAACCCGTTTGCTAAAGCCTTCCTGGACGCCAAAGAGCGGTACGACCTCACAGTGGCTAACATTCATCACGTGCAACGCTTTTAAACTGCTGTCACTCTGTACTTTTTCTTCTTGTCATCAAACCAGCTACATGTCAGTCCGCCTCTTAATGCCGTCTGACTTCCTGTTCTCAGCTCCGAGCCCCATTGGTTCCTGCTGAAGGCGTAAATCTTTAAAAACGCCCGTCATCGCAGTTGTGGAAAGTAACATTTAGTCAAGTACTATACTTATAACTGAGCAACTGTTACAAGAGTGTTAACATTTTATGCTACTTTGTTATTTAGTTACTATTTTAAATAAAACAACATGTGATAAGCTTCTAAAATAATAATAATAATGTGAGTTTACTGCTGAATGAGAATACTTGTGTACTTTCACTTGAAATGGAGTATTTTAACTTAGTTGTGTTGAAACTTTTGCTTCGGTAAAGGATCTTTGCACTTCTTCCACCGCTGTGTTTGTATTTGCAGTTGAATGAATGAGAGTTGTGTGTAAAGCAGCCAGGTGTCGGTCAGCAGACACTTAGCGCTTAGCATTTCTCACCAGGATACCAGAGGAAGTTAGCGTTAGCAGGCGATTAGAGAGTCATTATCAGCTGCTCAGAGCTCCACCGTCTCGCTCGTTTGGAGCGATGGTGTCAAGTGAGAGAGAAACAGAAACCAAACACACAGATTGTGTTGTGACGGCGTTTGGTTTATCCTCCTCAGGAACCCAGGCGGACGGGGCTTACCGGAGTCACTGGAGAGTCGTGCTGGGATTCAACCCTGTGAGTCCAAAAACTCAAAACCACCAGCACCGTTGCTTTGACACGGAAACATTAGATTTTCTCAGTTCACATTCATCGTTTTCCTCGCACACAAAAACACACGTGTGTTTCTACACATAACGTGTGCATCCTTTACAACTTTTAATTTTATATCTGTACAATATAGCTTTTATATAGTATCAAATATATAAATCTATGAACATTTGCTGGTACAAAATATTAAAATTATTTTTGCCATTTTAATTCTTTGTGTTGTATTTTTATATACAGTATTTCTTATTAATTAGAATTATATGTAATTTGTAATTCATGAATGCAAAAGTAGTATATTATTTATATATTAGCTACAGTACATGTATTTATATACAGTAGGAAATGTATGTATACACTGTATATATAATTAATCATGGAAAAAAGAACTAAATACAAATTTCATTCTCATACATATTTCTCTTTTTGTTTATAATGAAAAACTTTCTTTATCTCTTCCTCAGACTCCCAGTATATATATATATATATATATATATATATATATATATATATATATATATATATATATATAATATATACATAATAAATACAAAGACAAACACCCAGTATGCGGTGTGGTGCTTTGTTTAATACTGAAAACACATTTTCTCTCCTTCAGTGTGTTTCTGATTTGGAAACAAATATTCAGATGTTGAGAAGTTTGACAGAAGATGTCATAAACGCGTTATTTAATGTATTTATTTTATATTTATATTCTATAATTCACAGGCTTTTTGTGGTGATGTTAATGTCTTTGATTGTTTCCTGCGTTTTTTCCCTTTTTGATTTTTACGTCAAAACAAATATGACAAAATATATTGTGCTAACTGCGCGTGTGTGTGTGTGTGTGTGTGTGTGTGTGTGTGTGTGTGTGTGTGTGTGTGTGTGTGTGTGTGTGTGTGTGTGTCAGGCTGGTCGCTGTGCTCAGCTGGAGGAGGCGGAGCTTTTCCTTACGGCAGCAGCCTCCCGCTGACATCACATCATCACCACAGTTACAAACACCACGGTTACCCCGGGCGACACGCACCTTACCCCACCGCCTACCTGCCGCACCGCTCACACTCCTCAGGTAACTCTGTGTGTGTGTGTGTGTGTGTGTGTGTTATATAGTAATGCACTGTAATTCTAATATAATAGAAAAATATATATAAACTCTTAAAAGATTAATGTGAAATATTTCATCAAAAAAGAAAATACACGTATATACATAAATCTGTTTACAATATACATACATGTCATGATTTATATAGATGCTTTTATTTACTGTATATATAAAAACACTGACATACATTTATATACATATACACTTATTTACAGTATTTATACAAAGTTTTATACATATATATATATATATATATATATATATACAGTAAACTGTATAGAAATACTGTTTATGAACATACAACATGTTGTAACGAATATTTATTTCCATATTTAACTTCTGTTGTGCCAGTTTGTCTGTCTGAAGGTGTTCAGGTGTTATCAGATGGATGGAGCAGCTCCTCCCCTCGCCCGGCCTCCTCCTCTTCCTCTTTGTCCTCCTCCACCTCCCTTCCCCTGAGCAACACTGCTCCTTCCTCGCAGCCTCCTCCTCCTCCTCCACACAACTCCAGGTGAGGCACCACCCATAGCCTTATACTGTGAACGGTAAATTAGTAGAAAGCCATAATTCACTTAAGTTTGAATATTAAATATTCTGTATGTAAATGTAAATGTGTGTGTGTTTGCGTTCAGCCAGTATCCCTGTCTGTGGACGGTTGGATGCAGTGAGCTAAGCCCCTCCCACTCGCCCTGCGCCGCTCTCCACGGACCAATCAGCAGTGAGAGCCTCACGCAGCCTACCAGTCACGGTCGAGTGGGCGCCGCTGGATGGCCACCTGGTCCCACCCACTCTTTCTGAGGAGGGATGTGATTGGCCGAATGGAAGACTACTGGTGATCACTGGCTGGCTGGTATTCTGACTATTGGTGACTTCTTATACATGCTGCTAACCACTGATGGCTACTAGTATTTACTGGTGGCTACTAGTATGCACCAGTAGCTATTTGTACATGCTAGTAACCTCAGGTGGTGGTATATACTGGTGGCTACTAGTGACTATTGTTGGCTATTTTTTACATACTAGTGACTACTGGTGGCTACTAATATATTCCGGTGGCAACTGATGGTAACAAGTCACTATTGGTGAATATTTGTACATACAGTACTTGTAAACTCTGATAGATACTAATACCTACTGGTTGCTACTCGTAAGTGTTGGGGGCTACTTGTACATACTGGTGGCTACCTCTAAGTACTGGAGGCTATTTTTATGTACTGGTAACTTGACTACTGGTGGCTACCAGTATCTACAGACGGTTACGTTATTCTACTGGAGGCTGCTAGTAAGTACTGGTGACTAAATGCACATACTGGTAGCCACTGGTGGCTACATACATGCTACAAGTACTGGGGGCTACTAATATCTAATATCTCTAGTGGCCACTGGTGACTACTTGCACACACTGTTGCATACTACTGGTGGCCACTCGTTAAGTATCTGTAGCTAATTGTACATACTGGTAACCACTGGTGGCTACCTAGAAGCACTGGTGGTTATTTTTACAAACTGGTGGCTACCATTGAGAACTGAAGGGTACTTGTAATTAGTTTTTAAATACTGGTGCCTACTAGTAAACATGTGCCACTGCTAACAACTGGTTTTGGCTAGTACTGGTATCTATCAATGGCTAATTTAGCTACCTGTACCTGCAGGTGGCTTCTGATAGCTAGTAGAGATCAATGACTACTTATTGCTCTCTACCAGTGGCTATTGGTGGCTAATAGTACCCAATGGTGGCCACTGGTAGATACTGGTGGTTAGTATTCCCAGATAGTATCCATTGGTGATTGGTGGAAGCTACCAGTTGCTAGTTAAACTGCACTATTAATCGCGTGTATTTCAGCAGTTAGTAATTATAGAAAATTAGCTATAGTCAGTTTTGAGAACAGTCCTGATGTTGATTCTTCCTTTTTGGTCGGTAGTGATGAACAACATGATCACAATATCTCACTGCACACCGATACTGTCGGTGTTACGGCGCCCTCTGGTGTTGGAGGGTGAAACATCGTTTGTTCGTCCTGTTCTGTGGGAAATGACAGCTGGTTGTCCTGCCTGTCTTTATTCCAACATGTGTACATATATATATATATATATATATATATATATATATATATATCTGTACAGTCCATCGCCTGTGGGTTAAAGTACAGAGAATGACATCTGATTGATATTTAATTGATATGTGATTGACAGGGCTCGTTGCCAAACACATTTACAAAGTAAAAAGACATATTTCCTGTCCGGTTATTTCAGCTGCTGCATGTTGCTTGTTTGTTGTTGTTTCTTCTGATAGTTGCTGAAAATGGATAATAAAACTAAAAAAAACAAACTATATTTAATAAAGTTTCAAATCCGTTGCCTGTGGAAGTACTGAATTCTTCTTCTGCTTTTTGTTGTTTGCTGCTGCATGACGTTTGCGTGGATGAGACGGAACGAGAGACAGGTTACTGTTACTCTGCTCTGTGTCAATAAAGTTTTAAAGGAAAGTTTCCTTTGTGATATTTCATTTTTCCCAACAAGAAGACGCCTTCACTGGGGTATACAGACATGGAGGTAACTATAGCAACCAGACACATATTTTCTCCTTTATTTCCAAAACACTTTAAATGAAATGTAAAAAATAATGGATGAAAATAAGAAATAATGAGATAGTAAGTCAGAATGTTGCCGTTTTAAGTCAAAATTATAAGATGCAATTATTTTAATGTGGAACCAATGTCATATTGTGTATGTAAGTTGTGTATTGTTGTGTATTTCTGTGTATTTGTCACAGCATGTACTGTATGTTTATTTTTGTCCAAAGGATTAAATAAAGAAAATAATTAGAAAACTACTAATCTCATAATTTTGACATAAAAAAAGTCATTTTCCACCTATTATTTGTTTTTATTAACATTTGAACTGCTTGAAATGAAATCAGCCTCCATATCTCAGCTTTCGTATGAGTTTAAGTTCAATAATTTCAAAAGTACACTCTGAAAGGTAATACCTGTACCTGTGAGTTGGGTTGAACTGTTTTTGTATTTAGTATTTTTTTTATTATATAATAATAGAATATATGTGCCATACATCTGAGGATTAACAAAATGCTTTAATCATTTGTCATTTTCATATTTCATTTGTTCAGTTAATTTAAAATGTGTTTCCCCACATGGAGGTCAAACCCCTCCCCCTTGTGCCTGGAATAAAACTATTACTGTTATATTACTAATAACTATTTATTTTTTGGTTTGCCTTAAAGTAGTAAAATAAAGAAATATTAAGTCTAAAAAAATAATGGAGTGATTTAAAATATTCAACTTTATTTTCTAAAATTGTAAAAGAAAACAAAAATCCATATATGACGACTTTAATTTCGATATATTTAACAGTTTATTCTGAAACACTACCGGAAGCCGCCCTCACCAACCCGGAAGTTGTCGGATGTGCATCACCGGAAACAGTCCGGGTTTATGACTGAACGAACTGACACTGGACGGGTTTGTTCTGGATTAAAGCTTCATTTTAAAAGGTTTGTAATTGTTTGTATTTAGTTTTAATATTTATTCGACTGTTTGTTTTCTGTGTGAAGCCTGAAAACAGCGACATAACAGCAGGTTTTAACCCGAAGTGGACGAGTCAACGAGTTAGCATGCTAGCTGTTAAATGTGAGTGACGATATTAAAACCCGCAAATAAATACCTTTTTAAATTAAAACTGTTTGTTTTATATATATGAAGAGCTGTGGCGATTAAATTAAATTAATCCACATTTTTGATTATTTTGTTTTGTTGGTAGCTTCTCTTCTTCTGATTTGCAGCTTTTCTCAGTTTTATTTCATTTTAAACTGAATATCTGTTCGGACAAAAAGGTATTAAATCATACCGGACGCGTCTCTGCGCTGCCTGGCATTTTATAGACCGAAAGATGAACCGATAATGAAAATAATCATCAGTTTGCAGCTGTATTGTAAATGTAACTAAGTTATATTCTGCTCCACTCCATCTCAGAGGTAACTGTTGTTGTTTTTGCTGCCTTTTGTCTGTTTTCAGGGTGAACCAGCAGGCAGCCATGGCTCACATCACCATCAACCAGTACCTGCAGCAGGTAACCTCTGACCTCTGACCCCTGACCCTTCACTCCGCCTACAGGTGACCTCCAGACATGCGGAGTCGGTGCAGTGATTCTTCTTCGTTGGTGTTTTCCTCCTGCAGGTTTACGAGGCCATCGACAACCACGAGGGCTCGTTCTGCGCCGAGCTGCTCTCCTTCAAACACCCGCATGTGGCCAACCCCCGGCTCCAGGTGAGGCTCCGCCCGCTCAGGTAGACGCCCAGCGTTGCTAGGATACGGCCTCACCTGTGTGTGTGTGTGTGTGTGTGTGTGTGTGTGTGTCACAGCTGGCCAGTCCAGAAGAAAAATGTCAGCAGCTTCTGGAGCCGCCGTACGATGAGATGGTCGCGGCTCACCTCAGGTAGGACGGCCGGCCGACAGTCAGTCGACAGATCAGAGCCCAGCGCGAGAAACTGCAGGTAACCATAGCAACAGGTCTGACTGAACCATTGTCCTGTCTCGCTGCGTGTTGTGTGTGTGTGTGTGTGTGTGTGTGTGTGTGTGTGTTACAGGTGTACCTACGCGGTGGCCAATCACGACTTTGTTGAAGCCTACAAGTTCCAGACACTCGTCGTCCAATATCCTTTAATGATGAAAACACACACACACACACACACACACACACAACACACACACAAATCAATAGTCAGTAATCGATCGGTGTCGCTCCTTGACCGCTCACGTCCTTCCTGAGGGCCTTCCAGTCCCATAAAGAGGAGAACTGGTGAGTACAGACGGATGTTCACTAAATTAGCCTAGCTTAGCACAAAGACTGGAAGCAGTCCAGCTCCTCCGTTTCCTTTTGTGCGTTGCATTGTGGGAGAATAGCGTCCATCAGCAGCGCGCTGTGTGAGAGTAAACACACTGAACCTGCTCAGAAGCGGCGTGAGTCTGGATTGCTTCCTGTTTGATGGCGCTGGCGTCAGAGTGTGTGTTTGTGCTTTCAGGGCTCTGCCGGTGATGTTCGCCGTCACGCTGGACCTCAGGATATTTGCCAACAGTGTAAGAAGCTTGTGTGAGTGTGATGCTGCTGTCGATGGCGACAGTGTGAGCGGCGTCTCTGACCTTTGACCCTGTGTCCAGGCGGAGCAGCAGCTGCAGAAGAAGAGTAAAGGCCAGCCCGGCGAGATGTTGGAGAAAGCAGCTGAGCAGCTGATGAGCTGCTTCAGAGTGTGTGCCAGCGACAAGTCAGTCCACACACACACACACACACACACACACACACACACAGGTTTTACAGAGGGTTATTTACGTGTTTCAAGTTAAACGTTAACCTCTGGTCTCCCTGCAGTCGAGCGGGGATCGAGGACTCGAAGAAGTGGGGGATGATGTTTCTGAGCAACCAGCTCTTCAAGATCTACTTCAAGGTCCGAACTCGCGCTGAGCCGTTCGTTCGCTAGCGACTGGGAGGGGAACAAGACGAAACGCAGTGACGTGTAACGTTAGAAAGATTAGCACCGGCCGTCAGTATCACGGACATAAACTCTACAGGAGCAATGAGGCGTGATCTGATTTAAAAAGAATAAAGCGCCGGGAGGGAAACGGGAGGTTTGAGGGTGAAGAAAGTTGTAATTTATTGTTGAAATCTCTGATTTGTTCTCCTGGTGTTGTTACTGATACCCGTGTCGTCGTGGATCTTAATGAGCAGCACCTTTATTTGCCGATATTTCCTGCCGTAGCGTTGATGTTGTTCGTGTTTCGTTGTTGAAAGCCAGGAGTCGGTCATTTATTAATCGTTTCCTCTGATCCTGTGACGACCCAGATCAATAAGCTGCACCTGTGTAAGCCTCTGATCCGAGCCATCGACAGCTCCAACCTGAAGAACGACTACAGTCCGGCTCAGAAAGTCACCTACAAATACTACGTGGGCCGCAAGGCCATGTTCGACAGCGACTTCAAACCAGGTACGACCGCACGCCGCTCGCTCCCCTCGACAGCTAGACTGACCGGCGGACACAGCGTCAGATACCGTTATCTTTTACGCGACAAATCCAGACCTCCAACGGTCTGCGGGGCGAAAGTATTCTTTTAAAAAAAATAAAGTCCGACTCTGCTCGTGTCTCTGCAGCGGAGGAGTTTCTGTCTTACGCCTTCCACCACTGTCATCGCTCCAGCCAGAAGAACAAGAGGATGATTCTCATCTACCTGCTGCCCGTCAAGATGCTGCTGGTAAGAACCGCTCCCGTTCAAACGCCGCGCTGCCGGCAGCGCGACCCCGCTGACATCAGCGCGGACCCGCTGACATCAGCGCGGACCCGCTGACATCAGCGCGGACCCGCTGACAGTGGACCCCGCTGACATCAGCGGTGCTGTGACCGCACCTTGTTGCTGCCGTTTCAGGGCCACATGCCGACTCATCAGCTCCTGAGGAAGTACGACCTCATGCAGTTTGCCGACGTCACCAGAGGTGTGAGGTAAGCGAGAGGGTCGGAGGCGGCGGCGCAGGAAGTGACGTCATGCCGTCAGGTGGTCTCACGGGTTGAAATGTCTGTGTGTCAGTGAAGGGAACCTGCTGCTGCTGAACGAAGCCTTGTCCAAACACGAGACCTTCTTCATCCGCTGCGGGATCTTCCTCATCCTGGAGAAGCTGAAGATCATCACCTACAGGAACCTCTTCAAGAAAGTGTGAGTCCCGCAGCGCCTCCCGGTGGATCGCACCGGCACGGCGGCCATTTCCACTTTTAAACGTAACGTTGAATCTTCAGCTCAACCTTCCGGGGATTTTGGTTTTTCGACGGCACATTTTTAGAGCCACGTTTTAGCCGTGAAGGGGAACTTCCTGCTAGAGGCTACGTTAGCCGCTACTAGCATAACACAGCCCGATCTCCCGCCTGTCTGCGGTCGAGTTGCATTGTGGGTAATGTAGGCGCCGGGTTTTGGTTCTGCTGCATCGATCGTTTTGTTTTTCGAACAGCCCGACGGTGTCATAGCAGTGCAGTGAAACATCAGCACTCTTCAGGGTTCGGCCCCCAGCTGAGTGCCCCTAATTTTTCGTGGTTCTGGTTTTGGCGTCCATGTTTTTGGCCCCCGAGTCGTTTGGCCACAACGTTTTGTAGAGATGTGTTTTCCTCTTATCTTAATCACTTCACACAATCCAAAAAATTATTATTTTTTTATTCTACTGGACTTGAAACACGAGCGACGCTGTGTGTTAGACCCTTGGGTTTTTATGCTTCCGGCCCCTTTTTTGACGTCTCGTTTAACCCACCACGTTTAGTTTCCCATGAGTTTGATCCCCGCCGGCGGCAGCTTGGTGACCCCCGCTGCTTCCTGTCCGCAGGTATCTGTTGCTGAGGACTCACCAGCTGCCTCTGGACGCCTTCCTGGTGGCTCTGAAGATGATGCAGGTGGAGGATGTCGACATCGACGAGGTGCAGTGTATCCTGGCCAACCTCATCTACATGGTGAGGACACACACACACACACACACACACACACACACACACACACACACACACACACACACACACACACACACACAGAAACAGGAGAGAAAGTAGTGCCGTTCAGCTCTTCTTCTGTGTTTTCTCCGTCTCCTCTCAGGGTCACATCAAAGGTTACATCTCCCATCAGCACCAGAAGCTTGTGGTCAGTAAGCAGAATCCGTTCCCTCCTCTCTCCTCAGTCTCCTAGACTACGTTACCCACAATCCCCTCTGGCCGCGACGCTCCACAGGAAACATTTCTTCCATTCGGTTCACGCTTTTTTTATTTTGTACTGTGAAAACATGTTGAATAAAACAGATGCTGGTTTGTACAGCTGTCGGATTGATTATTGAACCAGTCATGTTTGCAGGTGTTCATACAAACAATCAGTGTTCCCAGGAGGCTTTGGATGGTGCATTGTGGGTATTGGAGTCTTTATTTTCGGCACTTTATTTCCACGTGACAAAGTTAAATTTGCGCAGTTAAAATACGAACTGCTGATAGTAAATATGATCTAATGTCTTGTTTCTGCAGGTTTTACTTTTTGCACTTCACAAATATTAAATAAATGCTAGATTCAAGTTACACTCAACTTTAAAACAAACTTTTAGTGGCAAAGTTTTATACATTTCATCACACTACAGTTTACTTTTGAAATATAGTTATAAAATCGGGGTTTATCGTCTGTATGTTTCTGTCTTTTTGCCGCGTCCTCTTCTAAACAGGAAGTTAATAAAACACATTGTGAGATCAGTCCAAACTGTAAATCCCTCCGATGCTCACAGCTTTGGTGCCAGACTCGGGTTCTGCTGGGACCACATGCGTGGACCAGTGAACCAGGGACAGGCCTGCTGTGGGGAATATCGTTCACTTTGGAAAATGTTTGTAAGGAGCTGAAACCAGGAGTTTGGTAACGTGAAGTTTTATGATGAAAAGTTGTCGACCTTTAAAAAAAAAAAAAAAAAGTTTTAAAGATGGCGGTGGTGGGCGGGTTGTTAGCGATACTCAGGATCCTGGCTGACTTGGGGGGTCATGTTATCCTCGGCTGCCTCCAGCCTCGGTCTGATCCAGCTCAGGTAGCGGGAAAGTTTGGTGAACACCAGACCGCCGCCATCGCAGCCTGCGGATGATGAGATCAGCAGCCCAGTCAGAAACACCGTCCCTTGCTGCACTGTGGCAACGGGCGTCCCCGGCAACACACCGCCACATCGCCCGCCGCTGACCTCTGACCTCGAGCTGCTGTTTCCTTCTGAGGGCTTGTGATTCTTTGAACTCCTGCTGTTATAGTTTTCTGTTCCATTTTGACCGTTTTGGGTTTGATTCTGGTTCTGGTTTACTGTATGTTCATTCAGCCTCCTCTGGTCTCTGTTTTGGTTCCCTAAAGCTACATTTGGGTTCCTCTGGACTCTGCTTTGGTTCCCTAAAGCTACATTTGGGTTCACTTTTTGGTTCCCTAAAGCTACATTTGGGTTCCTCTGGGCTCTGTTTTGGTTCCCTAAAGCTACATTTGGGTTCCTCTGGGCTCTATTTTGGTTCCCTAAAGCTACATTTGGGTTCCTCTGGGCTCTGTTTTGGTTCCCTAAAGCTACATTTGGGTTCCTCTGGGCTCTGTTTTGGTTCCCTAAGGGTCCATTTGGGTTCCTCTGGACTCTGCTTTGGTTCCCTAAAGCTACATTTGGGTTCCTCTGGACTCTGCTTTGGTTCCCTAAAGGTCCATTCTGCCTCCTCATGCAGAACATTTTGTTGCTGAGCGGATGCGAAACAGTCAGCAGACTGCGACACTCGTCCAGCGTCATGTAGACCAACTTCTGTGTCCGACCGGCCCCCCGTCTCTCGGCGATGCCCGTCCTCCCAGAACGCATCAGGATGTTTTCGCTGAAGTCCTTGGGGGGCAGGCAGAGGTGGATGAGGGTGGGGCTAAAGGGCAGGGGGCCGGCCAGCTCGAGGAGGGCGAGGTCGTTTTCGTGGTGATCTGCACGGAAACGGTCGTGGACGTACAAAGCCCGGACAGGGACGATCGTCTTCTTATCGCCTAGGAGACGAGAGACGAGACGTCAAAATTATATTATCCAGTCGACTTTGTGATCTTTCTGTCCAAGGTGTAAACATAGATACGGCCTTTGGCTAATAAAGTTCATTACCGGTGACCACGTAGAAGTTGGAGGGTCGGAGGTCGGATTCTGAGTCCAGGAAGAGGCAGCGGGCGGCGGTCAGGACAGAGCGCTGACCCAGCACCACGCCGGCACACAGCTCCACCTTTCTGTTGTTCAGCAGGGACACCTGGAGACAGAAAACAAACACCTGCAGAGCTGACGACGTTCCCATCAGCCTCACCTGCACTCTGTGGTTACCGCTAATTAGCTAATGTTAGCATGCTAACACGCCAACTTAAAATGGTGAACATGGTGAACATTATACCTGCTAAACATTACCATGTTAGCATTGTCGTTGCGCGCATGTTAGCATGCTGATGTTAGCATTTAGCTCAGCCTCACAGAGCTGCTGTAGATGTTTTAATCAAAAATGTCCAAAATTCACACGTTCCAGCTTCTTAAATGTGAAAATCTTCTGGTTTTCTTTGTCCTCTACGACAGTAAAGCGAACATCTTTGGGTTTTGGACTGTTGATCGGACAAAACACGACATTTGAAGACGTCACCGTTTTGGAGATTTTATAGTCGGCAGATTAATGTATAATGAAAACGTTTGCTAGAAACGCGACATTTGAAGTTGAACAGAAATCTCTGCTCTGATGCCTCGCTGTGATTGGCTGAGGGGATCTTACCTGCCAGGGACAGTTTCCCAGGTGACACATTGAGGCAGTCGTGTTGAACTTGTCAGGAAGTCGTCCACAAGGAAACTTCACTGAGGACACAAAGACGTTGTTATTTCACCAGTTTGAGCTGGTTTGCTAAACGTAGTACTTTTGGTATATTTTTTTGGGGTGGGGTCAGACCGTTAGGCAGGCAGCTGCGTCGGTCGGCCTGTAGTTTGAATCCCGACATGCAGGAGCAGGTGAAGGTGTTGTACGATGCCGTGCACAGCTGGTGACAAGCTGTTGGGCCTTCAGTCAAACACTCAGAGATTTCTGAAACAGACCAGATAATGAGAGAGAAGCTAAAGTCCTCCATGTTTCCAAAAGTCGCGCGTTTCAGGGACGCGGTGTAGATGGCGCACAGTGTTGCCATGGATACGACAGATGAAACAAACGCAGTAACGCCACAGGTCTGAAAATGTCATCGGAGCGAATTATTCTTTAAGGTAAACTGGGAGATTTCTGAGGATCCCCCGAATGCACCGCGAGTTTTGGCCTACAGGCCACGCCCCCCTCCCGGAGGCGGGGCCAGCTCGGCTGTGGGTGTGGTCAAACCTGCTCTGGTGGTTTGTGACGCGGTGGGCGGCTGTTGTCCTTCTCGCCGTTCGCAGACCGGTCCGTAGTGGGGGGCAGCGCAGGAGCAGTGGAACCCCCCCACTTTGTCGGTGCAGTTCCCTCCATAGAGGCAGGGGTTGGGCTGACACTGGTCCCCATCTGCTCAGAGACACAGAGGCTGATCAATCACACCGATCAGACAAGAAATGAGCTACTGGTGTGGAAGCAGGCAGCGGGCGAATGTAACCAAGTACCTGTACTACAGTAGTTCAGCACTTAAGGACAGTTTTGAGGTACTTTGCTTGGGTACGACCTCGCTGCGCTAACTTTATCTGAAGGCTTTAGTTACTTTGCAGATTCAGATTATCAACACAAAGTTTCAACTATCGATTATCGATTAAGCTCCCCAGCAGTAAATAAAGTCATTGAACTGAGTTTTAAAACTCACCGTGGTAAACGGTCCAGAAGGCGATCTGAAGAGAAACAAACACAACCAGTTTCCTGCTTCTCCAAATACTGTTTTTAATTTTGAGCGCAAAAGGTAAAATTTGAGAAAGTCCACTTCATCATTTCTCATAACAGGCTGTGATTATTATTGTCATTGTTGGGGAGACTCTGACCGTCTTGTCGTTGTCTTCGAAGTACTCGCGGGCCTCCTCGTAGCTGCACAGCTCCTCGTAACACTCCCGCTCCAGGTTCCCCTGCAGGATCTCCTCCAGCAGGAACAGGTTGGCCCGCTTGGACCGCAGGAACACGTCGTGGGTCTGAGGAGCCTGAAACACTGAGACCCCACAGGCTTTACAGTATATGTATTACCTTCCTGCGGTCCATTAGTGGCCCAGTAATCATAAATCATACTTCTGAAATGTGACAAGTCAGCCAGTGACGTACAAAGTCGTAGTTACGGCAGCATTTTATACGATTTGATATTAATAAGTAGAATTAATATTGTCATATTTCTAACAAACTTGTAGTAAAAAGTAAAAGTCCTGCATTTATAATCAGGAAACTGTACTAGCAGCACAGTAGAAGGACCCTGACTGATGTACGACTCTGACATTATAGGATTGTTACACTTTCCATTGATAACTAATAATTGTTTCAAGTCATAATGTCGACATACTGAGTGCAGTACAGGTGAAAAACAACTTTAACGTGATTTGTTTCCGAGCGTTCAACATATTTTTGGCACAAAAAAACATTTCCAGTTTAATGTGGAACATTTGAAAGTTTAACTTGTAATATCAGTTGTTTGATTTAACCGTCTCCTGCCCGATTGGTCAGTTAGTGTCTGTTTAAAACAAGATAATCCACCGACTCACCAAAATCTGACTAAACCAACTGACTAACTGCGAACTGCGAACGGAGGTCAGGGGTCAGGGGTCTTACCTTGTCCTTGGATGAGGACCTGAAGGAAGCAGGCAAGGAGGTAGAGAGACGGAACAGACGCTCGACAACAAGCCGACATGATGCTGACCGCCATGACACTGACTCCGCTGCCACACACACACACACACACACACACACACACACGATACCGATGAGTCACAACAGAGTCATTAAACTAGACACGTGACGGGACCTTAAATCTTCAGCCATATTGTTAAAGTCTGTTACACTAATTATACAAATATCAAAATGTCTATCGTTGTTTGAAAAGCTTTGACAAAACCTCACTAGAAATGTAATCAAATATAAAAGCGAGATGTCAGATAGTTAACAGGCCAACATGCGCTGCGATTGTACATCTCAGTCTTAGACGTCTTTTAAAACTCTTTGTCTTTTCACAGGAGTCGGATTTTCACCTGCGCAGCTCAGATCTGTTTCTGTAAAGAGTTAAAAGTCAAAGTAAACAGTTCTCTGTAAACGGTGTGTTCCTGCAGTGGACTCTGGCCTGCGCGCTCTCATGTCCTCAAACAGAACAGGACAAGCAGCAGGCCCGACCTCTGAAACTTCAATATTCAGTAGGTTTGTTTATTTGAGGTAAACAAAGAGAAATAAGATAATGGAAAGCACATGAAGAAAAATACAGGTGGACTCGGTGCCGGTGGCGGATCCAGACGTTCTTAACGTGGCTCTGCAACAAGAACTTTTCAGGGTTTAAGGACACAAAAGTCTTAAAACCCACAAATTTGAAGCCCGGGGGAAATTTTCTTTTCCCACAATTAATAATATATTATAATATTTCCCTGAGCAGATCCTTGTAGTCCTGACAAGACTGAGAGTCTGCAGCCATGCTAGCAGCTCTGTAAGGCTGAGCTAAATGCTAACAGGCTCACAATGACAATGCTAACATGTTGATGTTTAGCATCTTTGGCTAACATTAGCTTTGTTTAGGAGACTCCTTCAGTCAAACTGCCATTTCCAATTTAGCTGCAACTAACGATTATTTTCATTATTGAGTATTCTACCATTTACTTCAGGATTCATTGATTCATCGTTTTGTCTATAAAATGTCTTCCAAAGTCTTGTTTTGTTGTTTCATGAGTGACAACTTGATTTTATTGTAAGATTTTCTAATTAATCGACTAATAATTTAATCTATAAAATGTCAGGACACAGAGGTGACGTCTTCATACCTTTTCTTGGTCCGACCCAAAGTCCAAAGATATTCAGTTTACAATGATATAAAACAGAGAAAATCGGACATTTGAGAGAATCAATGACTGAAATGATTGATCAATTGTCAAAATAGTTGCCGATTAATTATCGATAACTTATTGTTTCAAAAATATAAAGTTACAAAATAAATAAAAGTATAAATATTTATAAAAGTAAATATAAAATGTTAAAATTCCAAATGCTAAAACATTTTTACCAAAAAGGAAAAATATATTTTTCTGTTAATTTCTGCTTTGATACACGTCTAATAAAATGTTTTAAGCCTCAATGAAGAAATAAAATTGCACCAATAGTTATTATGAGTACTGACCGCTTAAACTGTACAAACACAACAACAATTAGCTAATTGGATTCACAGTTTGAGCTAAATTTGACGCGTAAAATTCACTTCACTCCTTCAGATGCAGCGAAAAAGTAAATATAAAACTGAGAATATTTAGTTTTAATCACAAAAACGTTTTGTATCAGACTGTTGTAGTATTTCTTTATTTGCTAACTGACTAAAAAAAAACACATGAAAACAGACGTTTTGTTTACGCAGATTTAAAATGGTTTTTTTTATTTTCACACATTTTTAATAATACTGAACAGCAAACTGTTAAATCAAGCTTTTGTACATCGCTAATGTCATTATTTCTTTACTTTTTGGTTTTACATTGCAGGTTAGTTTTCTGCTGTACGGTACCAGACCATCGCCAAACAGCAGACAGACACAGTTAGAGACTAGCTGGTGAACTTGGTGGAGACCAAAACAGAGCTCAAAGAGAGTGAACATTGGACTTACATTCATCAGGTGGACACAAACCTCACTCCAATGGGATGATCATGTTTACAGTTTCTGTGGCCCAACAGGTACATTAGCTCCCCAAGCTAACGTTAGTGAAAGAGTTGTTATTCACGAGATATGAAAGCAGAAAACATGCGTTTTAGATGAATGAGATTTTATATACTCTGAAAACATTCAACATGTTGCTGCAATTAAATTGTATGTAAAAACGTTATGTGACGCAGGGGTTTTCTACCCGGAAGTTACTGTAAACAAACATTGTGATTCGTTCTATAAAGGACCGAGACTAGAACCCTGAGGAACCCCACAAGTAATTATAAACAACGCCAATGAGATGATCATGTTGCTCTGTGTCTGCTGGATGTGGAAGTAGGCAGCTGGTCGCTATGTTAGCCACGACTACTTTATAAGATGATAATATGTCAGATATTGTGTTTACAGGCTGTAAACAAAAATGAATTAATGCAGCTTTAAGAATTTCAGTAATGTCTTTAAAACGGGGTTAAATGTTGTAAAATTATGACAATTTCTATTTCTGTGGCTGAATTGTGACTGCGTAGAAGTCTCAAACATAAAATCGATGAATACATAAGAGGCACGTGGACTTCAGCGATGATTTGAAAAGAAAAATGAAATCCGCTGTCTTACAGAAAGAGCCTCTTGATGGGGCCAAGGTGCCTCTTCACCCTGCTGCCACTCTTCTTTTTGGGCATCAGCTTCTCGATGCCGTCATTGATCCAGCGGATGTACTTGGACACCTGGGTGTAGATGCCGTATTTGCCTTTGCGTGCGCAGCCTTCGCCCCAGCTCACAATGCCGGTGATAAAATAGGTGTTGTGATAGCGTGTGACGTGCGGCCCGCCACTGTCACCTTGGCAGGCGTCCTTGGCTATTGTGTTGTAGCCGGCGCAGAACATGCGGGCAGAGATGCGCAATTGGGTGGATTCGATGCATGTGTGCCGATCCACGTAGGGCATGGTGAGGCGCTGCAAGATGGTGGACGCCTGCCGACCCTCGCCGAGACGGCCAAAACCGCTGACCATGCCATCCACCTGCCGCATCAGGACCTGCAAGAGGAGGTACGAAATTTAACTGGTCGAGTTGTGTTTTCTCCTGTGGTGTTAAAGCAGTCGTTCAACATTTTGGGAAATACGCTTAGTCACATTGAAGATCGATCCCACTCTCATGTGTCTGTACGGTAAATATAAGCAGGTGGTTAGCTTAGCTTAGCATAAACACTGGAAACAGGGGGAAACAGCTAGCGTAGCTCTGTCCAAAATTAACAAAATCCGTCTACCAGCACCTCTAAAATTCGTTAACACGTTATATCTTGTTTGTTTAATTTGTAAAAAAACGTGTGAAAACGACCATTCACCATTTTGGGGTTCAGGATTATGCGCCAGACTATTTCTTTGCCCGGACCAGTAATTTCCTGACGTTTGTGTGTACGGATTAAACAAAAGAGATACGACGAGATACGTTAATCAGCTTTAGAGGCTAGCTGTTTTCCCTTGTTTCCAGTGTTTATGCTAAGCTAAATGAGACATGACAGTGGCATCAATCTTCTTCTCATCTAATTCTCAGCGAGAAAGCAAATATTTCCCAAAATGCAGAACTATTTCTTTAAATCATTGAGTTTATGACAAACATATATTTAAGGTTGTAAAGTGGTTTGACTGGTTTAAAGGTTCACCTTTTCAGCAAAATCTGGCTCAGGTATGCAGGCCGGCAGGATGAACCTGGTGAACTTGATGGGCGTGGCCAATTTGATGAGTGCGATGTCATTGTGGTAGGTGTCCCGTTTGTATTTATTGTGGGTGATAATCGTTTCCACATAATGGGTAGCTTCATTACCATCATCCACCAACACGTCAAACTCACCTGAATACACAGAAATAATAAGTATTTTAATAGGGCAATTTCTGTATTAAGTGCTATGGACAATTAAAAAATATTGATAATAATAAGAGACTTTTTCATGTTTTCATAGCACCTTTTATACTTATACTTCTCAAAAGGTGATGTAGCTTTAAATACAGAGTCAAAGGTCACGAAATAAATAAATATTAAAGAAATTATAAAATGTAAAAATTCCCAAAGTATAAAAAATGAAATACATTTTGAACACACACAAAAATAAAAGTATATTGTTTGGGAATTTCTATGTTGATAAAACAAAGTGTTATAAGCTGCTATGAAGAAATAAAAATGCAGTTATCAAGAATACTGACCACAAACTGTAGAAACACAATAACAGTTTAGTAAAAGAATCACAGTTACGAGACTTTATCTAATAATAATTATCTGTACCTCGTGATTACGAGGTTTTGTATAACTCGTGATTCTTAGGTCCGGATCGTACCTTTACGTAGTTACGATATCTGTTTCTCATAATTACAAAAGAATCTCAAATGTTTTGAAATCACACGATCTAATAATCACAAGAAAACTCATAATTACGGAAAAAAGTTATACCATTATATCATAAAGTCATATACTGAATAATCCCTTAAAATTACAAAAATTGTCCACAAGCTAATTATGAGACTGCAGCATGCGAGCCACTGAGTGATTCAGCTGATGGCGATTGGTTAGTCAGACCTACCGAGCTTGACGTAGATGTAGCGTGATTGGTTCATGCAGTGGGCGGCGGTCAGGATGATGTATTCGTTGAGGATGGTTCCTCCGCAGAACCCTCGGTCCTCCTCGTTCAGCAGGAGAGCCTGCGAGAACGAGACGGGACAAACAACTGTTACTATTACACTAACTCTGCAATTGTGGACTTCCAGGTGTCTGTAATTGACTCCCAGGTTTCTATGTAGAGACAGTTAAAGACACCTGGACAATAATTGACTCCTAGGTGTCCATGTGGAGACAGTAATTAACTCTCAGGTGTCCAATTAGATACTCCCAGGTGTGTCCAAGGAAACACTACTCTCTTTTTTTTTTGCCTCTACAGCCTTCCTTATTTTCTGTCTTTTTTCGTTTTTAAAAAACAAGAAAGTGTATCTACCTGCCATGGGCATTCTCCTGGTGGACAGTCCTCTCCGTTGACAATGCGCATCATATCCGCCATTTGAGGGACGACTTTTTCCTCGAAAACCAAGTACTCTGGCGAAGCTTTTTTCGGCACAATCTGGCTGTTGCTGCTGTTCCTAGAAAGGGAGGAGTCTGGGCGATGAACCGTGTCCGGCCTGTGCTCGGTGGGGTTGAGGTTGGTGTTACGGTCCGTCGTGTTCAACCCGGTAGTGTTCCCCTCCGTCACGTTCGTCCGCTCGTACCTGAAAACGGTCCGGGTGTTTTTGGTGATGATGGCACCACATTTGAAGGTCTCTGCAAGAGTTCATGTGAAGTTCAGAGATCAGGGCTTGTACACCAAAAAGTTTAATCACTGAAAGAACCGTGTTGGCTGTTTGATTAGATTCTGAAAATAGAGCAATTACGATTAGCTTCTGATATTTCTTGTGGAAATTTTGTCCTGATGGTGGTGCTACAGGAAAGGTTGGAGGGTCACCAAAATCTTTGAGTCTTCACCTGAGGACCATGACTTGTATAAATGTATAGCCAGAAGTCATTAGGCCTCACCACTCTTTAACTTTGGCATCAGAGATAAAACTGTAAGGATACAACATTCGATTTGAGACCAGTAACAGAATATTTAGACTCTTGAGTCTCCCTCACTGTTGGAGTTGCAGGATTTGTAATCTGATGCCAGGAAATATCCGTCAGCACAGGAGCAGCGAATGTTTCCTTGGAATACGCTGCAGAAGTGTTCGCAGCCGCCGTTTTTGTTCTCACAGAGCTCAGGAATAACTGCAAAAACATAAGAAACACTGTCAAGACCAAGACCGGGGTGCGGCGTTTTGATTACCCACCAAGTCAATGTTTTTAAAATTTGCTTTCAGCATGAAAACTCACAGAAACCAAGGTTTCATTCAGTAGAAACAGGAGACAGAAGTTCTTCTATCCCAACCATCCCTCCCCTCAAACTAAACCTACAGGGTCGTTACGTTAACCAGGAGTCGCATGTTTCTATGTTAAATAACATCGAGGATATTGTTGAAAGAAGTTGAACTTGGAATACAGAATGGGGGGAAAAACCCTTCCAGGACACTTGTGACACTTTAATACTGCGTACAAAGTGATAGGACAGTCTGGGTTTTGCTAAAGGACACTGAGCTTGAGCCCGACTGTCCTGAGTGACTTCGGTTCTGTACCGATTTCACAGTTGAAGCCCTGGTACCCGTCCTGGCAGTAGCAGGTGTAGCTACCGATTCCATCTTTGCAATGTCCTCCATGAGCACAGGGCATCGAGATACATGCGTCGCCATCTGCGGGACAAACAGATGTAACTTGTTGAGATGTAACTTTAGCAAAAAGACTCAAATATGCACAAACTTTTACATCTAGTGGTGAAAATCTGTACAGTAGGAGATGGAATTTCACTACCTGTTTCCATTAGTATAGTACATTTCAAGCTTTACAAAGATTAGTTTGGGGTTTGGTTACTTTTTATCTTGTTTCTTAAAGGTGTATTCCCTGTTTGTGTTTTAGCAGCTGATTCCACCCGCAAAAAAATTTTCCTTGAAGCACATTTTCACTGTGTTAAATTTCTGTGTTTCTAAAAGATTGCTGAATTAGCCAGTCTGTCACAGAACAAATGCCTTACCAATGTATTTGGCCCAGAATTCATTCTGCAAAAAGAAAAATAGAGAATTAAAACAACTTCAAATCTGATCAGTATTTCTCAGTGAAGAAAAGTTAATCCAGGTTTTTTGGCCTTTATGGAGTGTAAGATCTTAAACGCAAATATCAGGCTCAGTCAAAACTCCAATCTGTCTTATATGATGGATCTTGTTTGCTAGCAAGCTATTTAGTCAACGAAATACACCAAGAAGTAGTTCCAATGCCTAAAACCGTTATGTCTTATTTTTACATTTCTATTTCTACACTTGTACAAAACTTAAATCGGACAACTCTGAGTTGTTGGAATCTTTTTACACTTTTAACGGAGCTAGGCTAGCACCCTGCTTCCAGTCATTGTGCTAAGCTATCTTAGGGTTAGGCTAAGCTAGGACGCACGATGTTGTCATCGGACTCTGGGTAAACAAGAAAGGCGTTCCCAAAGTTATCTGAGTGTTTCTTTAAGACTTGTTGTGATGGATTTTGATTGACAGCAGTGTAGGTGTGTAGTTGCAGGAGGTTAATACAGTTGTGTCTTCGTTTTCGAAGATCTCTCGCGCCTCCTCCCAGCTGCAGCGCTCCTCCACACACTCCCTCTCCATGCTGCCTTGTTTAATCTCCTCTAAAAAGCTGTTGGCTCGTCTCCGCCGGGTCAGCACCTGCCTGGCTGCCTCGCCGTCCAAGAAGACTGGTGAGAGAACAGAACAGCCATAATTCAGGTGATTTTCAAAAACACTTTATTTAGTTTCAGGCTGAGCTGTCCTTGGCTAGTTACTTTGCTGCAATGTGACAAGAGAAAAGAAACTGCCTGCTTCACGAGGCAGAGTTAGCCATGTTAGCCACATTAGCATCATGACTCTTGGTCATTTGGTCCACACTGAAATATCAGCTATTGGATGGATTGTCATAAAACGTGCTTCATCGTTCACGCTCCCCTCAGGATGAACTGTAATAACTCCGGTGATCCTCTGACTCTCCATCTGGCGCCACCATCAGGTCGACATGTTAATTTAACAACTCAAAAGGTGGTTTCCAGGTGCGGGCAGTTCTACTGCACATGTTTTAAAAGTAGTATAAAGCCTTTAGTGTCTCCAGAGGGAGCTGAGTGAAATCAAGTGATGTCACTTGAGTCAGACTTGAGTCGGACTGTTGGCGTGGAGTTAGAAAGACGTGAGCTCACCAGACCTCTGCAGCCCGCTGCTCATCTCTGCTGCAGGCTACGTTAGCCGCTGCTAGCATAACACACCACAATCTCACACCCAACTGTTGGTGGAGGAGATGCATTGTGGGTAATGTAGGCGCAGGGTTTCGACAAAGAAGAAGAATGCGTGGAATAAAAAATACGATGTCTCTGGTTCTGCTGCATCGATTTTGATCCTTTTTCTTAAAATCTGCCCATCGTGAGTCTGACGATGTTACAGGAGTGCAACACTAAATCTGTGGAGTGCTCTTTTAAATATTAAGTTCATCTTTAAAGGAATATTTCTTCCAGCTAAGTTCACTTTTTCTCGCCTCTGAAGAGGCAAGTTTTGACGGATAATTGAGGAGAAATGTATTGAAAAAGACCAATCACGGCCCAGCAAGTGGTTTGTTTGTCCAGAGAGGAGAAAAAAGGGCTCATGTTGGTGTCTGAGTGAAAGAAAGAGCTGTCAGTCATCAAAAATCAAAAATCTGTTGACATCACACACACACACAACATACTAAACACACAAAAAGAGACGGGGTCATGTGTCACCTGCCAGCCGCCAATCAACACACAACCAACCCCCTTACCACCACTACCACCACCCAAAACACACACTCAACATGGTGGTGCGTCTCTTCCACCCTGCTTTAGCTCCATACTCTTCCCCTCTTCATCGTCCCTTAAAGTTTAGGTTTTACCGAACGTACCTACGTGAGCAGCGGCCAGGTGGAGCAGCAGGAGGCCGAGGGACAGGCGGTGAAACCGAAACATGGCCCCAGATGGATGGTGAGCTCGGCTGGAAAAACCTCAGTGTGCTGAGTGGAAGTAATGGAGTCTGAATGTGGAGAGAGGGAGAGAGGAGGGGTGGTAGAGAGGGCAACGACCTGTATAAACAGGGAGAGGGGGTGGGGGGGGGTCGACTTGTTGAAACTGCACTGATCAGACCGGGCGGGGCTTATCTGCAGCGTCCAGACTTCCTGCTGAGACGCTGGAGCTCAAAAATATTCTGCTTCACTGATAAAAAGACTTCACGTGAGAAACTACAAGTCCCAGAGTGCATTGCTGGAAGAAACATCAAATCAGAAAGCTTCACACTGATGTTCATCTCGAGCTCTTATTTTGTAGTTTTTCAGCCTTTTGAAACTCACCTGTGAACTGCGATGAGTTTTTTCTTCACTTCAGCTTTAGTTACTAGCTACTTTACAAATTAACATCTGACTAAACTTATGAAAAACTTAAAACACGATCAGTTTATACAAAAACGATCGAGTCAGTTAGTTGATTCGTCAATTGTCAAAAATGTATTCAGCGACTGCTAACTGATTCATCGTTTAAGTCATGTCTTCCATCGTTTGAGCTCTTTTAATGACGTCATCTCGTTAACTGAAGGTTGTCAGTCGTGAAACAGATTTATCTTTGAAGCGCAAAGACACAAAGACGTCTCAAACAATGTCAGCTTTGCATTACAAGTGACACAACTGACCGAATGACACTTAATGACTACAGTCATAAACCTTCACAAAGACTCCTTCGTGTTCATGACAGGTGTCATGTCAGTCTTATGAACCCACCTTCAAATAAAGTGTTGGTTGGAAACTTAACTGCAGAGAGAAAAGACGTTTGCAGAAGCAGATGTTGCATGAAGAGAAACATGTTGTTGGGAGGACCTCGCACGAGGACGGGGGGAGGAGCGGGAGACGTTTACAGTAAATGAGGATTTTCAAACACTGACTCAACGTTGAGGTCGACAGGGTCAGCTCCCGCTGTTCAACACCACTTCCTGCACTGCAGCCAATCGGCGCAGGGGGCCGAGCGCCGGAAGTCCAAACTGATCAATACTTACTCTGCGGACTGAAACATTTATCAGCTGCTCGCCCTCAAACAAAAACGGATTCAGTATTTAGACGTTTTACTTAAATAAAAGTAGCTACCACTATTTAAAAATACTCTGTTACAAGTAAACGTCACGTATCAACGTGCTCACTATGCAACATGTAAGCAGTACTTTAATATTATGTGGTTGAGCTTATTTTACTCATTTAATATACTGTGGAGTGGTTTAATTTAATGTATAACAAATACTTTGTGTTTTATATTCTATGTTTTTTTAAATCTCCATCTGCAAAGTAACTACAGCTGTCAGATAAATGTGGTGGAGTCAAAGTAGAAAGTACCTCAGAATTATACTTAAGTACACAACTTGAGTAAATGTACCAAACATCTGTTACATCATCGTTACAGTATATATAAAATAAATATAGACTGGTAAAGTACCAAAAACGAAAGCCTACAATAGTTACACATACACTTATACAGTTAAATTAAGACGTGAAATCCGTCAATGAAGGAAAAACTAGGATAAATAATGAATATAGCTATCATATTAGTAATAAAACTAAGCAGATACATTATTATTGTATGGACACATTTATTATTATTGATAAGTTCAACAGACTTAATATAATTTCCAAATTCAATAATGCATAATTCAATAGACAGGAGAAATTTGGACTTTTGGATATGAAATGTATGTAGTTATATTATGCACAGTTTTGTAGAGTAATGTACTTTTCTTAATTTGATGAGAATAACAGATTTGTATAGAAGAAGCAACTGAATATTAGAATCACGGGAGTTGTGCATAGATTTTCTTAATAGTAATAGTAATTTATAGTAATTTTCTTTTTAACTGTAAAAAATAACTCTTCATTACCACCTTATTTATTTCTTTAAATGTTGAAGACTTGTTTCCTTGTTTATGCCAAAGAATACACTCTAAATTGGTGTTTGTACAGTGTAACTAAGAGTCTATTATGTGTGAAAATGTTCTCATCGATCACAAATGATCCATCGCTTTTTAATCAGTAACATTTAGTCAGCATCTCGACATTACAGCCCAATACATCAGCTTGGAGCACAAATTAATCCAGATTTTTTTTAATAGTAAACTAGACTTAAAAAACACGACAAAACAGAGCAAACCTGACAGAACAAAGTAAAACCCCACAAGGGAAAATTAAAGTGCTTTAATGTCACGATAATGTTTCATGATGACATAAAGAATTGAAGATTTGAAACAGATTGATTCCTAAAAACATATTTTATTAAACTGGCTTCTGTTCTATCATGTCAAAAGCCGTCACTGCAGCTTTCTCCACCAGTTTCTTTTGGCTGTCGTCATGGGTGACGGGTCTTTTATGACGCCCTCCACCCACTCCACAAAGTTGGCCATGTTCGCATACACCCCATAATACCCCGGGTGTGAACAGCCCTTCCCCCAGCTGACCAGGCCCGTCAGGAAGTGGGTGGAGCCGTAGAGCGTGACCAGTGGGCTCCCGTCGTCTCCGCGGCAACTCTCCCCGTGACCCTCCAGGTATCCGGCACACAGCATGTTGTGGGTGACGTTGAACCGGGCTCTCTGGGAGCACTCGGAGTTCTGGATGATGGGGACAGAAAACTTGCGAAGGACGGGGGAGACCGGCACAAAGGGCAGGGCACCGGGTTTCACAGCGTTGCCCCCAGTGGTCCTCTTGCCCCAGCCAGACAGGGTGTGGTAGCGGACCGGCAGGAGCTCGCGTTCGGCAAAGTCTTTGGTCGGCAGGCAGATAGGGATGGCATAGCTGTTCAAGGTGACGGGGCGACTCAGCTGCAGCAAGGCAACATCACTGTCACCCGTCTCTGGGACATAGCCTTTATGGGCGATCGCCATGGAAACAGGTATCTTCTGTTCTGTGCCGTCTTCAATGTCCAAGTGGTGTTCCCCTGGTAACGGAAAAGAAACCGTTAAACAAGTCATTACAAAAGTCAGATTTAGAAAACAACTTTACAAACTTTATGAAACAACTTTACAGGACAACTTTACTGAGCAACTTTACTGAACAAGTTTACAAAACAACTTTACTGAACAACTTTACAAAACAACTTTACACAACAACTTTACTGAACAACTTTACTGAGCAACTTTACACAACAACTTTACTGAACAACTTTACTGAGCAACTTTACTGAACAACTTTACTGAACAATTTTACACAACAACTTTACTGAGCAACTTTACTGAACAACTTTACAAAACAACTTTACTGAACAACTTTACACAACAACTTTACTGAACAACTTTACACAACAACTTTACTGAACAACTTTACAAAACAACTTTACTGAACAACTTTACTGAACAACTTTACACAACAACTTTACAAA
Organism: Siniperca chuatsi; assembly: GCF_020085105.1. Lineage (NCBI taxonomy): Eukaryota > Metazoa > Chordata > Actinopteri > Centrarchiformes > Sinipercidae > Siniperca > Siniperca chuatsi. The sequence continues at coordinate 1,561,747 of NC_058065.1, read as the reverse complement.
ACAACTTTACTGAACAACTTTACACAACAACTTTACTGAACAACTTTACACAACAACTTTACAAAACAACTTTACTGAGCAACTTTACTGAACAACTTTACAAAACAACTTTACTGAACAACTTCACAAACCGAAATGAGAAATTAAGACAAAATTAGATTTGGCGGATTTTTAAGATATTATTTGAAATTTAAATATTAAATTTACAATTGTTTTTAAAATACAGCTTTCGAAACAGACAAAATGACTAAAATCCAGAAGAGAGCTTTTACAATCACCCCATAGTTACATTAAAGTTTACAATTTAGAAAACAATTGACCAGAACACTTTCAAACTTAAGGAAACAACTTTAACAGTTTAGGAGAAAACTTTTGAGAGGACACTTTTACAGTTTACATGACAGCACATTTAAAAATTTGACAATGAAACACGTCCTCTTTTAGAAACAGTTTAGCAGGAAATATACATCTATAGAATTACAAATGGCAACTTTTGTAAACTTTACAAGTTACTTTACAACAACTTTACAAAGTAATGACATTTAAATTTGACAATGATTTAAAAGTACTGAATAGAAAGCGCTGTTTGGTTACCTGCAACCACAGCAAGGTTTTGGGGGTTGTTGCCATGGATACAGTGGGCAGCGGTGACGACCCAGTCTGGATTGATCAGCACCCCTCCACAGTGACTGCTTCCGTTTAACTGAACCAGAACCTGATCAACAGATAGATTCCTTTTAAATGTTTTTAATATTTGTCGTATAGCTATTTTAACCCCTGGAACTAACTAATCTCAACACTTTTTGACCACATTTCCATTAAATTAGCTGTATATATTGCTGATTAACGGAGGATTGATCTTAACGATTTTAGTCCCTTGACTTCCCTCTGGCGCCACCTTCAGGCCACATTTCCACTTATTTTACGAGAAATATCAAACTCTAAAAGGTAGACTGCCATGAAATTTCTGTGTGAATTTAGGGTAAAGATGGCGTTGTCTGCTGCTTGGTCGGGTGGGTGCTCCAGAGAAACATATCTATAACACTACTTGTCAGATTAACAAGAAATTTGATGTCGATATTAATAGCCCCAAGAGGATGAGCCTTAACGGTTTTGGTGACCCCTTGACCTTTCCTCTAGCACCACCAACAGGACAAAACACAAGGCAAAATTTTGTTCAGATTCCCATGAAATGCCTTGATGCCATTCCTGCTCCCCAGAGAATGAAGCCTTTAGATTTTAATGGGTAAATTGAACACCACAACCTCTAGGGGACGCCAGCAGCACGCCTCACACTGTTTTCAAGTGTTTACCTGCCAGGGACACTCTCCTTTGGCGCAGTGGTTAGCTCCCACCAGCCTGATCTGACCCACAATGCTCTGGTTCATCTGACCACATGGATACTCCACTGTAACACAGAAAACACAAATCAGGCGGATGTGTAGACGAGCAACTGCAATGTGAGCATCACTGTTCACACGTACTTAATGTGTAACTGGAGGACTAAAAAATGTATCCACTGAGTCCTCCCAGGCCGACACCGAAACATCTTCAGCGAGAAATTCCGATTTTGTGAACTGAAGCAACTAGTCGATTAATCATTTCACAGTAAATTTGTCAACAACAATTTGATAATCGTGTTGATGCCTTTAACACAATTCGGCCACACATTTTAGCCATAAAACGTATTGATTTTAATATAAACAACACCACTGTTGCGTGGGTTATGGATTACCTCACATCTAGACCCCAGTATGTGAGTCTGGGAAGTGAGGTATCACTGGATCCGGCTTCTTGTCCAAATGTAAATATTTGATGGTTTTCTGAGACTTCTATGATAATAAACTGGATATCTTTGGTTTTTGGACAAAACAAGTAAATTGTAGACGTTATCTTGGACTCTGGTAAACTGTGGCGGACATGTTACACAATTTTTTGACATTATATAAACAATACTCATCAGATTAATCTAACATGAAGATGCAAGTACATCAGTGCTTTAAAGTAGTGGTTAGGTAGTATTTGTACCTTGAGCGATACACGTTTGTCCGTCCTCTCCCAGTTTGTATCCGTCAGCGCAGAAACATCTACGCCTTTCTCCCGAGCCGTCACAGAAATGCTGACAGTGTCCGTTGTGGTAAAGACACTTCAGTAGGTCTTCTACCGCTAAGGAAAGTAAAGGTAACGTCATTCAAATATAATTATACAATATATCATAACAATAAAATACATTCAGAGGTGGAACAAGTCCTCAGATCTTTTACTTAAGTAAACGTTAAAATATCACAGTTTAAAAAAACTCTGTTACAAGGAAAAGTCCTGCATTCAAAACCTTACTTAAGTATAAGTACACTATTTCCCTCTGAGCTGTAGTGGAGTGGAAGTAGAAAGTAGCATAAAATGGAAATACTCAAGGGAAGTACATTTTTTAGTACTTAGTTACTTTCCACTACTGAACATCACAGTTCCAGTTGCTGTTTAGCAAAATATGTGAGCTTGCTCATTAAAATTCCTGCTTTTTAATTAATTTATTTTATTGACCTTTCTCACAGTATTGTCCTTCAAATCCCTCAGGGCAGTAACACTCGTAGGACGTCCCTATGTAGACGCATGAGCCATTGTTCTGACATGGGTTGGTCAGGCACGGTTCACGACCTGGGGGGGAAAAATCAATCATTCCACCTTTTTTAAAAGACACAGAACCATTTTATTAATATGAATATTACTTCATATTTGAATAATTTCGTTATAATTATTCAGTGATCACCAGAAAACAGAGATTGTTTTGTCGAGATCTGGACACGTGTAAACTGCATTAATGTGAAAGTGCAGAAAATACAAAATGTCGTATGATTAAGACGTAAAACGTTCAGGATCACATGTTACACTGTAAAAACAAACGGAAGGAAATGCACAGCTGACTGATTTTGGTATTTGTTGTACAGACAACAGAAGAATTAGGATCAATAAGACTTGATCACAGGGTTTCAACAGTAGAAAGAAAGATAAATCAATATCTGAATTATCAAAACAAATCAATATACTGATCACAGGTAAAATGTGTTAAGAAAAGACAAAGTTAAACACGTGGCAGTATTTTATAACTTCATCCCGCTGCTACGCAAACATTTCATAAGATGTGTCTTTATACCTGGACCAAAACAAAGATGGCCGCCGTCTCTATGAGCAGCTATCAGTTCTGTTTCCAGTCGTACAGAAGTTTTATTTTATTTTCAATTTCAAGAAATGCAGAAATTCCAAATATAAGAAAAGTTTCAAATATGAAAATGTTCTTTCACGATTCCCAACCTTTACAAGAGGCACCAGAATGAATTTTAACTGTATAACATTGAGTATAAATGTTGGCAATACTGCAGAGATTTATACTAATGTTGATCAACAACTCAGAAGATGTGAAAAAAGTGACAAAAATAATAAATAATGGCCAAATTTAAAGGTGTTACTCACGGTCATACGTCAGCCAGAATTGTTTCTGCAAAGAAACAAACAAATAAACTTTATTAACATTTCTGTCCAGTTTATTAGTCATAATAATCCCGTCGCATTTAAAGAGGGAATCGTTAAACTTTTTAGGACCGTAATCTTACCCAAAATCACATTAAGCAAGGGATAATCCACGAAAAGTCCTTATGGTAAAATAATGTACGGAGGGAAGTGCATTATTTGTAATAACCGCACATGTTGGAGTGTATTATCCTACTCATCCCACGGCCAATAGCCGGAAATCCAAATTTAAGTATTGTTTATGACAGTTTGGTCTTTGGGCTTGAAATATAAACTTTGTGTCGTCACATGTGTTTTTCAAACTTAGGATAAAGCTTGTGTTTCTACTCCAAAGAAAGAATGGGAACTAGATCAACGTTTTACTAATCCAAAATTGTTATTTTCTCTAAAATAAAAACTGAAAACTAAAACAAAGTATTGTATGCTAACGGTAATGTTAACTGATCTTTGAGCACAATTTGTGCTAACAGAGAAACAGAGACAGAAAATGTTACATTTAGAGATGCAGACCTAAACCTGCCAGACATATTTGACAAAAAGATGCTTTTAGCGTAACTTATGTTGTTTATATTGAGCTTAACGTAAAGCTAACGTTTTTACGTAGTAGAGTTGAGCCACAAGAATTCTCACGATTATTAACCATTAATATTCAACAAAGAACGACAGCCCCATTTATTTTTAAATAAATGTCTACTCTTGTTAAATAACAACAAAAGTTTTAACTCAGATTTTTAGGGTTAGTCAAGGTTACACAGATTTTGTCTTAAAACAAAAAGTGCTTTCGCGGAGTCCACAAGGTCGTTCTTTTTTGGTTTGTGTAGTGACTAAAATTTTGTTTTAATTTCATCCGAATAAATTTCCCAGGACTAAGTTTATGAATCTGCAGTTTAAAGACGTTAGCAATGGGGAACAGATATTCAGACAGCGACTGGCCGACCGTCTTATCGTCGTCTTCGAAAGTTTCTCGAGCCTCCTCGTAGTCGCACGTCTCCTCGATGCATTCCCTCTCCAGGTTTCCTGGTTTCATCTCCTCCAGGTAGCCGCTGTTCGCTCGCCGCCATCTCTGCAGCACTCTGTTGGCTTCATGCTTCTCTACAAACACTGAAACAATTGATAACATACCGTCATTTATTCCAGTTTGTCAGGCTTGTGCAAACATCCGCACACGTGAACACACGTCAGGTTGGTTGTATGAAAAACTTTAGATTAGAAACTTTAGATTTTGCTTAAAAATGCTTTTAAAGTGTCCTGGAAGAAGCTGTGGCACAAAATCAGGTGCTCTCTTTAGGATAGGCCCTTAGTTTTTTACAGTCATTTCTCTATTTAACTGTGATGTATGTAGCTTACTAACATGCCAACGTAACTTTTTTTTTTACCAAAATAAACAGACCTGCAGCAGCAGCGATGCCTGACAGCAGAATCCAGAAGGTGCAGCAGCTCCTCAGCAACATGTTGTGTTCAGAGTCTCAGCAAAACAAGGACAAAGAGTGATTTTAGGAAAGGCGGGGCATTTTTCGTCCACGCCCACCGAGCCTCCGACCCTCAGCACTGAAAAACATTGACTCGGTAAACAAAGGTTGGTCGTTTCACTCACTCTGCTGTCTGTGAGCTCCTGTTTTCTTTACATCTGCCCTCTGTCCTGCATTTTTAGTTTCTATTGACTAACAGATTAACTGCAGGTTTTTATAAACTCACCATTTGTTTTTTTATGTAAAATCTTGGAGTGGACTAGAAGTGTAAAGTAGCATAAAACAAAATATTCAAGTATAATAACCTCAATTGCACTTAGATCAAGTACAGTACTGGAGTAAATCAGCAAACGATAGGCATTTTTCCTTTGGTTAAATTATTAATTGATGATCAGAACAAATTAATAAATTATCAATTATATAATCAGCTGCTGATCAGCTAATTAACTGACACAAAGCCTGACACACAATAAAAAAACTTATTTTAGGTTTTTTATTCATAGAAATATAGGACACATTAATATAATTAATATAAAATTTACTGAAGCATAGTTTACGTACTTTATCAGAAGACACCTCAACGTGACGTCAATATTTAAGCAGATGTAAACCATCACATTATGTTATATTAATGTCGTGAGACAATAACAGTAATTACCAGTTTTGAATCTCCAAGTTGTAAATAATAGTGCTAAATAATAGAGAAGTGCCTGAAATATTAAGGACAATGAAATGCGTCAGGTAACGTAAATGTAATTGATATTGTGTTATATAGCCAAGGCAAAGTATTTTTTGACCTTCACACGACCAACTTTCACACAACCGTCTGAAAATCTGTCCCGTCACTACCTCCCGTCACACATAATGCAACATTAGCACAAGCTACAGGTTCTAATCTAGCTAACTAGATAATAGCTAATGAGCTAGTAAGCTAGCTAATCACACTTGCTAATTAAGCAGTTGTAGTTTTTATCAGTTTTCGGCTTGTTTGACTAACTATTCATCTAGACTAACGTCCTTACTAGTGTGTTGAAGCAGTGTTTTATGGTATATATACCATAATATATTTAGAGTTTAATCATGTTAAAATGAAGAGTAAAACTTTCAGGTTAGAGTGAAGACACCAACAAAAATCTGCACATCAAGAAAACTTCAAATGAGTCCTGACTGCATTTTCAAATGACTTTTTACAATTTAAACCAATTTACATCAGAATTATTTTACTCAACCTGCTGCTACTTTACCGCTGTTTGAGTACAGTAAATTATAAACATAAAAACTACAGAATCTGTTGACGCGTGTTGATATGCCCTTGCATGAACTCTCAGGTTGTCAGGTTGTGTAACGAAGCCTTGGTGCTGTTCGTCGGCTGATTTGGTATCGCTGTTCGGTTGTGGATCCACTCCAGGTAGTTAGACACCCGGGTGTAGATGCCGTAGTTGCCCGGTCGGGCGCAGCCCTTCCCCCAGCTGACGATCCCCAGCAGGAACACCGTCTTCTTGTACTCTGTCACCAGGGGCCCGCCACTGTCGCCTTTACACGAGTCCTGCTGGCCCTCGATGTATCCGGCACAGAACATGTTCTTAGTGAGCACCACACCACTCTCCTCCACACACTGCTGCGTCCGGATCCGTGGTACCTTCAGCCGCCGCAGGAGGTGTGAGGTGGGTCCGTTCTCACCCCTCCTCCCCCAGCCGCTCACCATGTGCGTGCTGACGGCCCAGAGGTTGCGCTCAGCCAGCGGTCGTGTCGGCAGGCAGGCCGGCACGGCGTACGGCGTGTAGACGATGGGCGACGCCAGGCGAAGAAGGGCGATGTCGTTGTCGGCAGTGCTTGTCACATAGTTCTCGTGCATGATGATCTCAGCAACCTGGATGAGCTGCTCCGTGCCCTCGTTCACCTCCGTGTTGTGCTCGCCTGACAGACAAAGAGCAGGGTGAACAGAGAAAAGGGTTTCCCTCCAATCAAATTTACTCCAACCTACTAAGGTGAGTTTAGACTGAATGTGAAGCAAAGTTTAGACTTTGTGCAGTCCCAAAAAGATTCTCCCCGGGGCAACATGAATTAGGTGAAAACGCGTCCGTGCAACTTCCCAAAGTATTTATTTACTATCCCAAAGCTAGGGGTAGTAAATAAAAGAAAGAGACAAAATGAAGGAAAGTAACTGGAGTTCCTGATGAGTTTTGAGATCATTTAGAATCTAAACTTTCACATAAACATAAACACAAACACAGTCGTATATGTTACTCGCTAGCTACAGCTAACGTCTGTACAGTCAGGTTGGATGTTCGCTGTAGCTAAACTTCACTTCACATTCAGTCTGAACACACTTTTAGAATAAGACAGGAATAAATTATGTAACTTAACACCACAAAAATGCTCATTGCTTGTCTTTCGCCAATTCAATTCAATTTTATTTATATAGCGCCAATTCATAACAGAAGTTATCTCATTGCACACATAGTGACACTAAGAAAAATTATCTTTATTTGAACACTGCTAGCGTAGGGATTTGTACCTGCGACCACCTTCAGGAACTGAGCTTCAGTTTTCTCCAGGCAGTGAGATGCTGTGAGGATCCATGTGGGTTTATAAATCACTCCTCCACAGAAACCTTTGCCTTTATACACCAGCAAAACCTTAAAAACGAACAGTAACATTTGTATTTCACTTCTCCACTTCCTTTTCTATTAGGATGAAAAAACATGAAGAACAATCACCAAACATACAAAACATGGTGTTACTTGCATATTATGAGCAATTAAAGTAAAGATTTACTACCAGCTTCATTAACTATTAAATCATTTATCTCCTGGCTCATTTTGTAATTTAATTCTGTAGCGGTCCCTGTTTTTATGTTTCCTAATGTTCCTGGAACTTACTTTGACCTTATTACTGTTCTGATTTTGGAGAAACTGTTCAGCATTTAGCAACATTGCTACAACAAAACAAAACATTTGACATATTTGTTATCTTTGGAAACTTAAGTTAGAGTCCAGTAAAGTAATTTCACGATTCTCTGATACGTCCTGAAAACCCACTGGAGTTAAAAATGAATGAGAGCCAAGGCTAAGCTGTACTGAAAACACACACTACATGGGTGAACTGTCCCTTTAACTTTAGCGTACCTGCCAAGGGCATTCACCTTTGGGGCACTCTGTTCCCCCGACGATTCGAGCTCGAGAGTCGAGCTGCTTGGCTTTGTTTTGTCCCTGCAGGATGGGGACCATGCCGCACACTACCAACTCTGAAACCACAAGAAAATAGATATCGTTAACGTTATTTTTCTAATGAACCAGCAGAATATGAAGCTGATTTTTTTTTACGGTACTTTGACAGAACATTAAGTGTTAAGCATAAGTGTATTTTATAAAATTGTTTTCTCCCTTTCTAAGGACAAATGTGGTGTGCCACAGGGATCAATACTCGGACCACTTTTGTTCTGCATTTAGATGCTGCCACTTGGTCACAGCTTGTGATTTTGCAATATATTTAAAGTTAAGTTTAAAAATTTAGGACTGATTTAGAATGTTTATTGGACAAACTAAACACAAAGTTCATTAGTCAGGTCAGTGTGAGGTTAGTTTGGTTTATCTACTCTAAAACAGGCCTGGTCCCAACAGTTCAGTGTAGCAGTGAGTCTAAAAGTCAGTTATTAGGGCCCTGTAGAGGGGGAGGGGGTTTTCTGCAAAGGCATCAACTAATTCGGAAAAAAGAGACATTGAACCAGATGTTTCTGTTAAAATTAAGCGCTTATATGTTCAAATAATACGTTTGAAGATTTTTAAAGACCAGCAGACTCCTGTTTCAGTCAGATTGACTCAAAAACATAATTTTTTGTCTGAACTGACCTGTATTTCCTGCAGCATTTACCATCTGAAAACTGTGGAAGACCATTTCCGCCAGGTAAAGAAAAAATGGATGGAAAGTTAAGAAATTTCCAATAAAACTCATAGCTAATCAAAATTAAGAGATGAGTGAAAATGTTGCATGTTTTTAAAGTCAGATGTATAAAATATTAAGTCTATAAGAGTTACTAAATCAAAATTGGACTTTTTAAGTAAAAATGACTATACACTTTTAAAAAGTACTCATGGTAAGTTAGATACTAAGTAAAAGATTCAATGACAGAATTCTGACTTTATAAGTTAATTATGATATGTGTCATAAAAAAGTAAAAAATTAAGAGATATTAAGTCAAAATTTAGGATTACAAAGTTAAACAATGATATAGTTAGTCAAAAGTTTGACTTATTATTTCATAACTGTGACATCATACCTCATAATTTTGACTAACCATGAGTATTTTGTCATTCCTAACATTTCATATATTTTTTCTTTTCACGGCCGAAATGGTTTTGCAGAAGAAACTGAGAATCTCAGAGTCTGAGAATATTTTCTAATCTGCAAGAATAAAACACAGAAATGGAAAAAGAAGAACTGGGAACAAGATAGATTATTGATTGCACCTGCAAAGAATATATAGATGTGTGTGTGCATCCTGAAGCTGGTATTTTGATATTTCCATTTTTCGTATGAATGTATCAAATCGTCCTCCCACCTTTTGCTACGCAGCTCCGCCCATCACTGTCCAGGAAGTAGCCTTCTGCACATGAGCAGTTTGGTCTTCGTACTCCCTCCTCTTCATCACAGAAATGCTCACAGCCTCCGTTCTCTAGCAGGCAGGTGTCAGGGACGGCCAAGTACTCTAAAAACAACAATATGTTCATGTTGGAAATAGTTTAGTTCACCACAAAACAAATACGAAAGTCACACATTTGGTCGCTCACTGTTTGTTCACTTATACAATATCTGAGTATCCAGTGCCAACAGATACCTTCAGTTTTAGAATACAAACATTTTTATCCCTTTTCTAAAATGTAAGTAAATATGCCAAACAAAATACACCAATGTATCAGCGCTACATAAGGATTATTAGGTATTAGGAAAGTTTTTGTATTTTGCTCACCAAGCTCGCAGTTGAGTCCGCTGAACTGTGGCAGGCAGTAGCAGGTGTAGGTCGAACCCTGGGTGGAGCAGCTGCCTCCGTTCAGACAGGGATCCGACTTACAGCTGTCAGGGACTACAGGATGATTTCATGTTTCGGTGCCATGGATCACATAGTATCACTGATATTGTGTTTCTGCTGTCAGCAGTTTAAAATAGTGACTTGAGGCTCATGCAGCAGTTTGAGAACTACAAACTATGAATCATGGTACTGGATCACGGTCTCCATTATTTAAGTTACTAGGCAGCTGAAAACATAAACTCACGGGTGGTAGGCAATGTTTTTAGCTTACATCAACAACATGGTTTGTATTTTATTGCCACACCTTATTAAAAAGCTCTCACTAGTACTGTTTGCTCCAGAACTTTATTTACTTAATTTAAAATGATCCAGATCATGGATTGTATTGACTTTCATTTGTTCATTCAACCTTTATTTATACAGGGTGATCCAATGAGTGCAGTTCACTCTGTTTTGAATTTTTGCATGCTTTTACGATAAAAGCAAAGGCAAAAATCCAACTTTTAGACAGACATTAAAACTAACGATAATGATATAATTGTAACATGAAAAAAAGGCATTAATATAAAATCTCTCCACAAAAAACTAAATCTGAACTCAACAGTGGAAGAGACCTTTCTCGGTAAGGGTAATTTGCGTTTTTGTTTTGTTTTTTACTTTACACCCGCCTCAGGTTGCTAATAATATTGCCCGCCTCCAATGAGGCTGCATTTCCGTATTCACTGACTCACGACTCAAAAGTTAAAGAGTTCTGCTAAACGATCCTGGATCAGTGTTGGGACTATCATCCTTTGTTAGCAGCTAGCATGGCCCTCCGTCAGATCATGAGATTTTATACTGGTATGAGATTGAAACAATAGTTGGAAAAAATGGGTGGTTGCTTACGGTTGTATAATTTCCAGAATTCATCCTGAGGAAACAGAAATGTCGCACAGAGAGACATTATTATTCATTTCCAAAATGAAAGAAACCGTGTTTGGTTTGCAGCAAAAAGAAGACAAGTCTGACCGTGGCCTCGTTGTGTTCGAACACCTCCCGGGCCTCCTCATAGGAGCATTTCTCCTCCAGACACTCCCTCTTCAGATCTCCCATCTGCAGCTCCTCAAACCAGCCCGAGTTATACCTTCGAGTCCGGACCAGGACGCCATGGGCTCGATCTGGATCCAGAAAGACTGAAGGAAGGAAGAGTTCAACAGAATGCTTTAGATTAAAATTTTGTTTTAGTCATCGTAGTGGTGTATTACAGATGCCAACGTTTGATCCAAACTAAAATACCTCGACAAATATTGGATGGATTGCCAAGAAATTTGGTACAGACCTAAATGAATCCTCATGACTTTGGTGATTCCCTCACTTTTTCTCTACCATGAGTTCGATATTTTTAGTTTCATCTGAAACATCTCAGCAACTACCGGGTGAATTGGCACACGTTGCACAGACATTACTCAACTTTTCATCCGAATGTAACGCTAATTTTAAATGAATATTCAGATCATCAAGTCAAAATTTTAATTGGTCCAATACTTTGGTTTATAACCAAATACCTGCAACACTGATGACATTCGCATCAGCCCGCTGCACTTTGTGTGTTGTGCTAATTATTAATGATACACTAAACTAAGATGAACGTGGTAAACACTATCTGCTGAACATCAACATTTTAGCATTGACATTGTGAGCATGTCAGCATGCTGATATTAGCATTTCTTTCAAAGCAGCACAGTGTAAGCACAGCCTCACAGAGCTGCTAGCGTGGCTGTAGACTCTTTACTTTGCGTCTTCATCCTCAGTGACTAACATGGCAAAGATAAACAATTCACTTTTTAAAGCAAAGTAAAGACACAATTTTACGTGGAGTTTACTTCTACTGCAGTCTGACATTTTGACTTTGGTTTCCTCACCTGACGCCACCTGGCAGCTGGAGAAGCTGAAGATGAGGGTGAAGAAGGCTCTCAGCCACATAGTTGATTTCATCAGAAAGTTAGGTGCTGTGCTGCTTCTTTGTTGACCCAATGGTGCAAAGTCTTTTCCACCCTCCACCACTGATCACATGTTCCCAATGGAAATACCCTGTCTGCCAAAATGTGACCCGTACAAACTGATTGCTGCCATCAATATGTAATGAGAAAGTCCTGCTTTGAAGGTATTTGTAGAACTCCAACAACTCTTCTGTCTATCTGAATAAAAGTATTTTTCAGAAAAAATTATGCTTAGCTCTCTGACATGAATGTAATGATAAGACATGAGAGGCAAAAACTGTGGCGATGTTTAGCCTAGCTTAGCACAAAGACTGGGAGCAGGAGGAAACCGCTAGCTAGCAGCGTCAAAACTGAAGAACTACACCTTTCGCAATGTTACATTTAGGATCTCATGTCAGTTGTTTTAGCAACTAAAATAGGTGTGGTGTTAATGCTGCATTTATGTAATATGTGAGTTATCGTAACTTCAGACAGTTTCCGACTTGTAAATATTGTTCACATTAACATCCAAGTTATAATTACGACTTAGAAACTCAATTTTTTCTAAAAGCTTTGAAATATCCAACAGTGCCTAAAAAACATGGACGCCTCATGTCAACCAAAGTCCGACATTCAAGGTACTTGACAAATTTAATGGATATAGTGCTATGTTGTCAAGACACAGTCATTTTTAAACCTCACACGACAAGCTATACAGGTTAAAAGTCAACTTACAGAAATAACATCTCTTAAATCAACATAGTTCTTCAGTCAATGTGACAAACATTAAATTAATGTACCAACTTCTGTGTCAAATGAAAATGATGTTAAATGGATACGTCAGTCACTACTGATTGGTTAGGTGAAAAACAAAAAAAAAAATATCAATTAACATCAACACAGTATCAGAAAGTTTGAGTCAATCACTTTGTCTTTATTTTCACTTTTTTTATTTGTTTTACAAGAAGAATCACACAAAGTAAAATAATCCCTTTAGATTATGTATGATGAGCCAAGGACACTTTTAACTTTGACTATGAATCTGACGAGAAAAAATGAAATTACAAAATCACCAACATTTGTGTAAGTAGAGATCATGAACATGTTTTTATTGGTGTTCATCGTTGTTGAAACAGAATATACAGCAACCCTGTTGCCAAACATAATGATCGTGGTTTATAGTGGACGATTCCGCAAAACTACGTCTACGTTTCTTTTTGCCGTTCTACAATACTTGCATGGCCGTCCAACAATTTTTGTAACTTTCCGAAACTGACAATCTGACACTCACGCGCACTTTAATCTGTGATTGGTCCGCTGTGTGGAGGTGAGAAAGTTGGCAGGGTTTGAACTTCTCTCTGACGCTCTCTATTTTAATTCTTTACACAACTATTTCTATTTCCGCTATCACCATACGTAAATGATTATTGCGTCTCGTCCCTCTCCATGACAGCAACCCCGCCTTCGAGTGTCGTATGAACTAGCTCATTTCGAGTATAACCTGACCTTTACTTTCCACCTCTCTACATAAAGCACACACGACTTCCTGCATTGGTACTGGACGTCAATCGTGACTTGCAGAATCGTCCAAAGTTAACTTAATTCTTGGGGATTCTGGACTGAATATGCACTAGAAGCTTATTATCCCTGTGTCTTTATTGATGGTTTGCTTGATAATGAATTCAGTACTCTTCAAAAGTGGCAGATTGCTACACGTTGACAATAGAGTTGCTAAGTGAGAGGAGCTGCTGTGTTTTGTTGTTACTTAACATTGAAACACAGGACTATCCTGGATAAAGTTAACATCATATAGGTTCATGTTCTGACCACCAGTTTGAATTATTTACACTTTTACTTTACAGATTTTGTCCCTCATATTGGCGGACAGCTTAAAACACTACCATACCCATGAGCCTCATTTGGTGTTGCCATGGAGAAGAAGCCAGTCAGAAGCGCAAATCAAAGCGCTAGTGAATTCAAAATGCTTGAGAACAAAACATGTCGCTATAGTTGCTGAATTCATCCAAAAATGAACCAAAATTTAAAACTGAACTGATTTAAGCTGCAGATTGTGTTTACAGTTTTATCAACACCGTGATCTTTAGCTTTCTCCCGGCGTTAGCGGTGACATACGTAGTTAACTTCTACCTCAGTTTTTATGTCCTTCAATACCTTCAATTTTTTTATTAAAACGCCTTTCTAACGCTGTCGTTAGTCTGATGTACTGATGATTTAATCAGGTTTCACGCTGATCCAAACCGTAGAAGAGCTCCAACTGTGAGTCGAGTAATATTGTCTATGAGATAAATTTATGGGACATTTATTAAAATAGCTCCTCCCACTTCACTATTCTATAAAGACGACTCTTGTTATGTTTCTAATATTGTATTGTGCTCTACACTATATTCTACTCTAACTTCCTAACATTATCTTTTTGTTCATTGTTTCGGTTTAGAACCGTCACATCCCCAGTATTGACCCGACCAGTTTCAGCCAGTGGACATGATATCCTCGATCCAGTCCAGGAAGTTGCTGACTTTGGTGTAGACGCCGTACATGTTTTCATTGCCGCACCCTTTTCCCCAGCTCACAACACCTGTCAGGAACCAGGTTTTCTTGTAGTGCGTCACCAGAGGGCCGCCGCTGTCACCTTCGCAGGCGTCTTTGCCGCCGGTCTTCAGCCCGGCGCAGATCATGTTCCTGGTGATGTTGAGCTTGGTGTGGAGGCGGCACTCCTGCAGAGGGACCCTCGGCAGCACCAGCCGCTGGAGGAATCTGGCTGGGGGACCGAACTGCGACAGGCGGCCCCAACCAGACACGGTGGAGTGACGGATGGTCGCCAGTGTTCGGCTGAAGGAGCTGTTCTTGGCGGGAAGGCAAATGGGAACCACGTACAGTCCCAGTTTCACTGGGCGGTAAAGCTTCAGCAAGGCCAGGTCACTGTCAGAGCTGGACACGTTGTAGCCCTGGTGGATCACCACTTTGACCACCCGCCGCTTCTGCTCAGACTTCTCATCCTCTTCTCGGTCGTGTTCACCTTTACAGGGACAGCACTTTTACATTTTAAATCAAATTAATAACAGAATGAAAAATAATAACTTCTCATTTTCTTTCATACTGAGCCCAGTAGGTGTCAGGAGAGTTCTGATTAATCATTCCCTCAGATTGGTCATATATTAATTTCCTTCCTTTAATTTAATTCCAACCTCCCTTTAGTTTAGTTTATCTGACATTATGAGAAGGACAACAACAAATCACACACAACTACAAAAATGGCAACTCAATGGTCCAAAACTTATTCCTGTGATGTCCTGGGCAACATCATGCTACCAACACATCCAACACACGTAAAATCCATATCACCATCGATAAAATCACTCCCAAGTCAAAACTAAATTAAATAAAATTATTATTACAATTACTTACACATTTTAACCAGGATTTTACCCTTCCAAGTTTCCCACTTAATTAGTTCCTTCCAATTCATTATTTTTGCCTTTCAAATCAAATTCAAATGAATGCCGCAGACAGAAAAATATGATAATGCACTGCCACTAAAGAAAACACACGCAAATGGACAAAACTCAAGCAAATGAAGATTATATCTTGGTAACACTTTCTATGAAGACCACATTTATAGTGCATTATGGGTGCATTCATAGTGAATTATATCAACAGTCATAAAATATTATAGATGTGACTTATAATGAATTATGAGTTCAAGGGTCTTATGGATGCTCTTGACTAGTTATAAACTAGATGTTGACTGGTGGGACTTATAATACATGATGACTACCTATACACGCCTCAACAGTCAACTGTAGTAAGGACTCATAGTATGCTATAATAATCCATGCAGTGTCCGTGCAAGTTATGATTGTATGTGTTAAGTAAAGTGATGTATTGATGCATCTTTAACTCTCCAACATCACATTTAAAAATAAAGAAATTACTAGAAAATTGAGGAGTACATTCACCAATTTGACAACACATACGTGGCATAAAAAATGTGCCCACACTGATTTTCTGAAGTTGACCACTTGTTAACCATGTTCGACAATTATCTAACAATATATAGTTAAATTTTTACCACCCCTCAGAAACGCATTTCCTCTACATTTTTAACGTGGTTCTTTATGCCATGTATGTGTTGTCAAATTTTAAATGTGACGTATGTGTTGTCAAAGTGGTAAAGTTGCTTTCTTCATTCGCTTGTGTTTTCTTAAGTTGCGGTGCGTTCTGCACTGTTGGCCGCCGTAAAAAAGGCAAAGAAATATAAGTTGAATTTGAAATTGTCAAAGATGATGACAAGTAGAAAAGGCAGAATATTACAGAGCCCTAAAAGTTCCCAAAAAAGATTTATTCTACTTTTTTTTTTAAATCATCCCCGTAGATTCAAAAAACGTTGAAGGTAGAGGAGATATAAAAGATTGAAAAGACAAAAAAAACGGGAAAAAACTAAAAGTGTACCATGAAGAAACCAAGAAAAGTTCTTACCCACAGTGACATGGAAGATGGCGGCAGGTTTTCTCCAAACACAGTGAGCTGCAGTTAAAATCCACTGATCTGACAGGACAATCGCTCCGCAGGTATAAACATGATTTTCAGTTAGCAGAGCCTGAGCAGAGAGGCAATGTTATCATTTCAAGTCATTCTCAATTACAAGGGTCCATAATTTGGACAGGAGTGTCAAATTTACAGGATGCATAAGGATTAGATTAATCGGGAGAATATTAATCCTGAAAACAAACTGCATTATAAACAGGAAATTTCAAATCTCCATTTTCAAAGCTTTGAGCACCACAAACAAACTTCTATTCATCTGTATTTTTATTGAGGTGTTGACATACGTTTCTGAGGTGGATAACTGGGCACATAAAACCCAGGATGTCTACACGGGTAGACACCACTAGGGAGTGAGAAAATATGTAGATTATTTTGTCATTTGGGAGAACTGAGCCTTTAAGTATTGTGGTGGAACATTTAATACTTTATTCTATAAATATATGAACTATACTGGAAATGTTTGCTCTCCTTCAAGTTAAGATAATATGTTCAAAAACTTGCCTGCCATGGACAGCGTCCTCTGGGGCAGATGTGCCCGTTAATGACCTTGGGGGTTAAGAGCATCAGAGGTCTTCCGCAGGACACAACATCTGGACCAGAGACACAAAAAAATCTCAGAAAATGTTTGGATGATCAGATTGTAGTCGTATTGCACATACAAATCTGGACCTCTGGACCACAATGAAAACTAGAACGTTACTGAAGAAAATTTAAGTTAGCTTGGTGCTCATCCCAGGGATTGCTTGTTGCTGCTTGTTCGCTTATATATTCTAAGGGTTTGGCTATGGTGTTTGGTTTCTGGTGCGTTTCTAGGTGGTTGCTATGTGGTTGCTGATTTTTACTAGGACATATAAATAAAGTGGTTGTTATGGTGTTCAAGTTGATTGCATGGGTGTTGCCAGGTGGTTGCTAGGGGTTGGTTGCTATGTATATTCTGGGTGTTTGCTAATACCCAGAATCACCACAGAAGAAAGCTTGTTCCTCTGTTTGGAAAAGTTAAAAACTGTCAAAACGGAAATGCAACCTTAGCAACAGTCTACTCGTCTTGTATGTTGTATCAAATGTCCTTCGGGTTTATTTTTAACTTGTGCAAATCAGCTGTCTGTAAAAGAGCTCTGACTTTGAGGCAGGCAGGTGCTGTTGTCCCGATCGATATTGTAGCCTGGAGCGCAGAAACAGATGTGAGAACGATCCGGAAACTCTCTGCAGAAATGTTCGCATCCTCCGTTTCTGTAGCGACAACCATTGGAGGTCAAACGTGCTGCGTAGAGTCAGAGACGGACACCACAACTGTGTCAATGCAACAACTGCAACAACAATCATGAACGTTCGTGGAAGTGTTTCTGCTGTTGACGTACCTTTGTCACAGTTGTGTCCATGGAAACCAGGCGGACATTTGCAGGCGTAGGTGTCGATCCGGCGAGTACAGGTCGCTCCGTTCTTACAGGGAGACGACAGGCAGTGATTCACCGCTGCAAACAGGAAGTGGCAAAAAGAATTAAGGAAGTATTTTAACACTTGACTGGAGATGTTCAGTACAAAAATAATCTGTCACCGGTCACTAAAGGTCGTCACATGGCAAGTTGAATCCCAAGTACCTGTGTACAGCCGCCAGAAGACTTCCTGAAGGGAGAGAGACGACACAAATTAATGACGAAAACGTTAACGAGTATAAACCACGTGAGGATCGTCAGGTTGACTCTGGACTGACCAGCTGCTGTGGCAGGGCGAAGATCTCCTTGGCCTCCTCGTAGGAGCATTTCTCCTCCAGACACTCTCGCTCCACGTTGCCCCTCCTCAGCTCCTCGAACAGGAAGTTGGCCCGACGACTGCGACGCAGGAAAACGCTGGCCTCAGGTCTGCTCACAAACACTCCTCCTTCATATAAAAATACAAAAGAAGAATAAAAAACATGACGACACCTGAGCTTCATCTCCATTCGCTCAATGAAGACATGAGTCGTGGACCTTGTGGTGTGCTGTTACCTAGTGTGGCCACTAGAGGGACTACAGAATAAAGGTTGCTGTAAAGATCAGTTTGTTGTAAAATTAATGTGATCGATTTACAGCTGCAACGATTAGGCGATTGAAAGAAAATGAATCTGTAATTATTTTGATAATCGATAAATTGTCATTTCCAGGTGCTCAGATGCGAGAACTCGCTGCTTTTCTTGGTCTTGTAGTAAATGTAATATTTGGGGGTTTTGGACTGTTGGTCGGTATATGACGATATATACCAGATATTTTTCTGATGTTTTATTGACCAAACGATTAACAGAGAAAACAAACTTCAGATGAATCGATAATGAAAATAATTCTTTTTTTGTCCTTATTTTTCATGGATGTAGCTAGCAAGCTATGCTAACAGTAGTGCTAATGTTATGACATTTAACCTAAATAAAAACAAGTAAGGAAAGGGACATGTATACATACATATTTTATGACCTTTTTAAGTAAAAGAAATCCAAAATACCTCGTCATCATGACAGTTAACATGCTAGCGTAACTTTAGCGTGAAAACTGTCGTAATGTTTGAAACAAAACGCACAGCCGATTGACAAGCCGCTCTCAGAACTTCACAGTGGACAAAAGTGAACTATTGTAGGTCTGATTTTCCAAGAAGGATGAAACCAGAAGACGATGAAGAGTATAAGAAGGAAAAGAAACAGAGGACTGACCTCCAGGAAGCCCAGTGCATGCTGGGATAGAAGCGATGAGGAGTCGTAAGAAGAAGAGTCGCTTCGTTTCTCTGCCGACGGACGCCATGTTTGTTCTGAACTGATCAAAGGTCAGAAACACACTAAAAACACACAAACCCCTCTTTCACAAACACACACATTAACACATATACACAAATATGACGTGGACTGACTGCGGTCCTGCGCCCACAGACCCCGGATCAGGTTCTTACTGCGGACACTTGGCTGCTGCATAAAAACACCAAGTCAGAGCAGTTTTTGCTTATTTCACATGAGTTTGGGGTTTTTCTCTTCTCACTGGTTTGAAGTGGGCGGTTGGAAAAAGATGATGTCACGTACCTCCGTGCACCAATCAGGATTTTTTTCCCCCTAAACTTTAAACTTGTTGATTACTTGCTGAACCTTGTGTAAGCAAAACCCTCCCCCCCCAGTAATTATTACAGCCTCCTGTGTTTCTGTGGACTGGCTGGTCCTCCTGTCATTTAAATCATTTAAACTTGTTTTCCTTCTGCTGCATTTTATCAGCTCATTGTGAAATCTGGCTTTCGTGTGAAAATGGAGGAAGTCCAACATGCGGCTGCTAATCTGAAAGACTGAAACACGTCACCGCGTTTGTTCCCAAACATGGTGACGTGAAACAATGAAGGCCATCAGGAGAGCCAGATTGTGGCAAATCAGCTGTTTGGGCGTAGAGACGTTTATTCCGGATGGACATCAGAGATAACGGATGTTCAGTATGCGTTTCGTGTCTGTGAGTTCAGATTTGAGTTGTGACTCTGAGGAGTGCGATGACTCAAATGAACCTCCGGCAGTATCTCTGCCTCCAGCGCCCCCTGCGGAGGCTTTACACTTCGTCCTGCCGAACGTCCACGTCTGATCCTGCCACTTCACCGGGGTTACAACGCCGTCCCGAACGATGAGCAGTCGAGACTTCGTTCCCCACCTCCCTGTGATGTTAATCTAGTCCCAGTTAAACTTTAGCCTCCACACAACATGTCAAATTAATCAACAGCGTTAAACTCGTTTAATTAGTTGGAAAAACTATATCAGACGAGTGCCAAGTGACAGAAATCTGAATTTACAGCATCCAAATGGTCTTCGTGAAAGGAGTTTACGGTCTCTTTCGAAACTGAAGCACAATACAGACGATAAAACAAACAAACTGGTGGATATTCAACAAATACATCGAAACGGTTCAAACTGTTCACATTTTATTTTTTATGAGCAAAAAGCAGACATTTGTTCATTTCAGGCCTTAAAATAAGAATAAGACAACAGGAAAAGCATAAATAGATATCTCAGCTGAAGCCCTTCACCAAGGTCTTTTTCCTGCTGATAATTTACGTTTTTTTATTCTACAATGCAAACGGTCCAAACCACACGACGACAACAACAACAACAAAAAATGTGCCGATAAAACTTAATTAAGGAAAAGAAAATAATATTTCCATTATTAAATGTAAAAATAAAACACATGAACTGGAATAAAAACAGCCAAATTTAACTGTTGCGTTTGGAAGACAAACGTTTTGAAGCTGCAGTTCCCCTCCGCGCCTCCAGGGGCGGCGCTGCTCTTACTGCATCTCCTTCAGGATGTCGGGGATGAACTCCTGGGCGTCTCTCAGTTCGTCCTTCCACTCCTGCGGGATGACGTCTCCGCCGTACGACCCTCCCGCCCCCAGCAGGGCCCCCAGCGCCGCCCCGCGGTTACAGTTCTCACCTGGAACGCAAACGATCAAACGAGTCCAAACACATGTTCAACCACACCTCATAACCAGACCGAATGTTCATTTTGCTGCTTTTTGAAATCCAGGAAATGAAAAATGCGCAACAAAGCCTCCGTACGCACCTCCACAGTTGGTGTTGGCCAGGATTCCTCCTCTGGGGTCGTCGTGAAACTCGTGAGCCAGATAAAACATGCTGGACAGAGCGCCTGTTAGAGGAGAGTGACTGTTAGCGCTCGTTAGCTTCCACCGCGCTGCCTGTAATGATCATGCGGCGTGTCTGTGAACCTTTAGTGTAGCAGGCCAGACCGAGGTAGTTCACAGCGCTCTGATGGACCTTCAGCCGTTCCTCGGAGGACACCGGAAACCTACAACACAGTTTCATCTCTGTGAAACTATTATATTAGTAGATATTTACGCTGCTTGTCAGGTTGTAAGGACTTCACACAAAACCGGATCACCTTCACCGCAGTCGCTACCGACAGCACGACTTTCTCAGAGTTTCCTACAACAGCTTCTTGTGTTTCAACATTTAACATTTGAGAACTTTTTCTTTGAAACTCTTCTGTTTCTCTGCGTTGTTCCACCTTTACGTTTTCACACGTTCCACATATACATAACATCTTTTTCATTTCTTCCTTTAATGCTACTTTTATGTATTTAGTTCTGTTTTTTCCTGCCGTTCACTGCGTTAAAGCCGAACGTCGATCCTCTTCGAACGTCAGACGTACCTGCCGGCCTTGCGGCTGTAGCTCCGGCAGGTGTCCCAGGTGTCCAGCCTCCTCAGAGCGTGCTCGGCCTGCTGGCGCACGCTGGCTCCGCCCAGCACGGCGTGCAGCGCCCGGCTGTAGATCGACACGTACTCGGGCACCTTCGGGTGGGGGTGGGTGAGCTTCACAAACTCTACTGCCGCTGAAACCTGAGGGCAGAGGAGGTTAAAGGTCGCACAGGACGCTCTGATACCAAAGTAACTAAGTACATGTACTCAAGTACAGTTTTGAGGTACTTGTACTTTACTTGAGTATTTTCATTTTATGCTACTTTCTACTTCTCAGAGGGAAATATTGCACTTTTTACTGTAACGGGATGCCACCCAAACCCTCGGGGAAACATTATTTAGCTGTTTTAACCAAAACTGTCATTTTCACGAGTTATTTTTCATGCAGAACAAAGAATTTGATGATTTCTACGAACATAAATGTAAATATTTAAAAGTTATTGCAAAGTTTTAGCTTTTGAAAATGATTTGAAACTTTACTTTGCTTTTTTTATACGTTATTATTCTATTTAACTAGCTTATCGTATTGATTGATTGTATTTATTTTACAGGTCACCGCCTCTTTTGATGTTTACGATGTTGTTTGTTGCTCCAGCAGCTGTCCGAGAGGAAAACAAGACTTCAGTAACGTTTTCAAATTATTAATTAATCTGCATGAATTGACATAACGTAACAATATTTTTGGATATTTTAACACGTTCAAGGGGGTCAAAGATAACAAAACGTTAACTGCTTGCCACCCACAGCTTGCTTCTCATTGGCCGAGGCGGACAGCAGGACGAAGGGGAGGATCATGGGAAGGCAGCCGATGGCGTCCAGCTGGCTGTCGGCGAATGAGGAGCTCAGCTGCTGCCTGGAGCGTTTTTCTGCAAACGTCAGAACCTGAAAAACAGAGAATTCAGTAAAAGCAGGGTGCGTTTGTTTTACCCAAGCGGCAATCCGCATGTTTGGATTAGCCGGAGTCGGGGACACTACAGCCATACAGTCTGGTTTTACCTCACGGGGCGAGGTGGGCCTGCCGTCCTGCCAGGAGGCGAAGAAGGAGCGGTGGGAGGACTCGGCGTAGGTGTCGCGGTGCGAGCCGGGCGTGGTCAGGAAGTGGACGTAGTCTGACAGAACGGCGGCTCGAGCGTCCGGCTGAGAGACGTCGCTGAAACGCCCGGCGACGAGCGAACGAGCCGCTCGGAGAGAACAGAGGACGTTCAGGGTGTTGTCACCGGCCTGAAGACCTGAAGACCACAAACACAGACCACTGAAGACCACAAACTCAGACCACTGAAGACCACAAACACAGACCCCTGAAGACCACAAACACAGACCACTGAAGACCACAAACACAGACCCTGAAGACCTGAAGACCACAAACACAGACCACTGAAGACCTTAAGACTACAAACACAGACCCTTGAAGACCTGAAGACCACAAACACAGACCCCTGAAGACCTGAAGACCACAAACACAGACCCCTGAAGACCTGAAGACCACAAACACAGACCCCCCGTTATAAGTCTCAGTACTCAGCAGTCCAGTCAGCAGTACCTTGATGATAGTGGACTGAGCCTTTGGAGGACTTCCATAAGTTCAGTTTATCGTGGAGGATCACGTTACCGACCACGTCGGGCCGCGTGGCGCCGGAGGACCCGGCAGTCCGACCGCTGCCGGCTGCAACAAACAAACAGGAAGATCAGAGTCAATGTGAACGCTTCCTGTTGAACGGATTCAGCAAATGAACACTGA
Source organism: Siniperca chuatsi (assembly GCF_020085105.1). Lineage (NCBI taxonomy): Eukaryota > Metazoa > Chordata > Actinopteri > Centrarchiformes > Sinipercidae > Siniperca > Siniperca chuatsi. Next base: position 1,538,262 of record NC_058065.1, on the reverse strand, counting down.
ATTTGTGGACGTTTTCCAGGACTTTCCAGGACTTTCCAGGAAGCTTGGTTAAAGAGTTCCAGGTTACCGGTGTTGGAGAGGCTGAGGATGCTGGACGGGTGTCTGCTTCTGGGCGAGTTGAAGCCGGATATCCAGCCTCCGAAGTCCGCCCTGATGTCGTCGACGTCGTAGTACCAGTGGACCGGCATGGACGCGGAGTCGGCCGCACACATCGCCCACAGCGCCTCGCCGACCGGCCGCCGCACCTGAGCCATCGCACCTGAGCAGCGAGGCGGAAACGCATCATCACAAGACGGATGTTAAAATACGTCAAAACGACGAGTCCAGTTTAGTTTATTGTGGAAACAAAGACTAAACTAAGACTTTCTGAGAGGAAATTATGATCTAATGATCTAAGTTAAATTATGATTTAACTGAAAATTAGAAGCTAGGATCTTTTCATTTAGTTTTACTGTGAGTGTTTTTATTTTTTGTCCATCAAAACTGCCTCAAACGTGGATAAATATCAACTCTGCAAACTTTATTTGGTCCCAAGGATAAAGGAGAAACTAAAGATGTCTGAGCTGACTTTAAGGCGTCTGCTTTCTGATGTGTTTGTCCTCAACACAACTTTTGTATTTATGGACAAAAAAAACTAGTAAAATAAAGAGATTTAAAGTAAAAACTGGCCCGTATCTTTTCCTTTTTCACACCGACACATCTGCTTTCTGTAGCGGATCAAATACAGTTTTCACATCACTAAAAATAAATAAAATAAATGTAGAATTGTTTCTGAATAGAAAATGTAATGTGTATATATTTTTTTATTAGAGATTGGTTTGTAGGAAAAATTAAATGTACGATTTTTAAAACATATTGGTGTGAAAATATTAGTTTTTTAAAGACTACACACACACACATATATATATATATATATATTCCACTTAATATTTGGTATTAGTGAGTTTTCCAATAGAGCTCACTTAGAGGAGCTGCAGGGCTAAATTACATTTACCTTTAAACATTTAGCTGTGGTTCTCAGTGTTGGGCGGATTTAAATACAACCAGCAGCAGTCTGTAAGGTTTAATTTATGTTTCTGAGCAGCGTTAAGTCTCCTCACCTCTCTGTTGTTGATGATTCCGCAGCTGAGCTTGCATAAGTTCATTATTACACTGTTACAAAACCATACAGGAAGTGGCTAACGTTAGCACCTTCATGCTAACATAAATAAAGTGTAGAGTCGGCCACGGTCCGTATATGTTTCATGTACGTATCCATGATACGTTTCCGGACACACGAATGTTTATATAAAGTTATTGTTTTTTTTTATTATTAAGTTTAAACGCAGTGTTATGAACAGTTGAAGGTTTGTTTATGTTGTATTTCCGTAACCGGTACTGCAGTACGGTGGTGGATGTGGGTCAATTCAAAAAAAAAAGCGAAGCGCTTTTAAGATGTTGTGTTTGGGCCCTGAGCTTAGACTCCCAGGCAGACAGACTGCTGTCAGCAAACCGCTATCTATTTGAAGCCCTAATCAACACTTCAGTTTATGTACAAACAACAAGGCAAAACAATGTTTCTCGTAGTACAGATGAGAACATTAAGGTTAAGAGCCGAAAAACTACCTGGAAAACTGAAATCAGGGAGAAATATTCAGAGTTTAATAGCTACGGCGGCTGTTGTGGACCAAACGACAATGTAAATCAGCACAAACGCGAAGTGGGATATGAATGGTAGCAGACGGTGTTAAACTGTTAGCTAAACGTCAAATAAAATATAAATAAACGGCCAAACCCTTTTAAAACAGTCCCGGTGTCGTGTATGTCGTAATGCGGCTGACTTACGGTTGTTAGCATCGTTTGTTCCTCGGGAAGCTAACGTCAACGCGAGTAAGCTAGCGACTGGTCCGAATAACGTTAGTTGAATGAATTAAAAACGTTAACGTTATTTAATAGAAATGGCGCTGAAGTTAACTGCGCTTAATGTCTCTGCTCAGGCAGCCAGCTTCAGGTGGAAGTGTGCCGCCGTTTCCTCGCTGCTGGTTAAAGTTTAGATTCATAGTTTCCCCGCTTGTTGTTAGCGAGCCGGCTAAGCTAGCTAGCTTAGTGCTAGCAGGCTAACTTGTCGGATGGAGATGGAAGCGGACTCATTAGATCCACAAGATGTTGGTAAGAACTCGTGTTTTTATTGTTATTAACTAAGTTACGTCTTCTAAGTTAGTTTTTTTTCTGAGGTTAAACGATTTGACAAATCTTAGTTCAGTGGTTTTTGAGCTAGACCGGGTCTAATGTGGTCTAGATGTAGAAAAATCTGTAAAATTGCAATTTTTTTTTCTTGGTTTCACATATATAATACTGGTTTCATGAGTCTAAAAAGTGGTTTTAATGAGTTTCCAGAGTCTTCATGTTAATATAGTCTAGATTTGACAAACCTAAACACAGTGGTTTTTGAGCTAGACCTGGTCTGATGTGGT